>NW_008621922.1:0-18778 GCF_000691845.1 Merops nubicus
ACCGGGCGGGGTGCAGGGGGTCCGGGGCTCTCTCTGCCCGAGCCCGCCAGCGAGGGCTTAGGCTTGCTGCTGCCGGGCTTGGCTGCGCGGCTTCAAACCCTGCCTGTTGTCCTTACTTGTCATTTTTAGAGGGTCTGGTGGCGAGCGGTGGACAAGCGCTGCCGGAGGGCGAGCCTGCCGCCCTGTCCAGCTCTCGGAAGCCTGGAGAGGATCCAGCGGCTGTGCCAAGGGAAGAGCTTAACCATGTTTCAAGTGGCAAACCTCTGGAGATGGAGCGGCTGGTCCCAAAGCAGGGGGAAGGAGCATCCGGGTGACCCTCATGGCAGCCAGGCCGGAGAACCGAGGGCCCAGGCAGGGCAGGCAAGCGACGGATGGTGTGTGATGAGCTTGGCAGGAGCCTCTGATGATGTTTGTAAGGACAGAAGTGAGGAGCAGCTGGGTCTCCCAGCTGGGTGTAGGGACTTGGACCATGAAGAGTGGGAAGTTGTTTCTGAGCACCTGGCCTGGGGGGAGGCTGGCAAGAACAGTGGTGCAGAAGACTCTGACAGCAAGGAATGGGAACAAGGAGACTGCGCTGATGGGGACCTGAAAGCAAAGAGGGTTGCAGCTGTGCCCCCCATGTTTCAAAATATCCACGTGACTTTCCGAGTGCACTACTACACGCACTCTGATGCTCAGCTGCTTGGCGTGACTGGTGACCACGAGTGTCTCGGCCAGTGGCACAGCTATGTTCCCCTCAAGTATGACAAGGATGGCTTCTGGTCTGAATCTGTTAGTCTGCCAGTAGACACCAAAGTGGAGTGGAAGTTTATCTTGGTGGAGAATGGGAAGGTCAGACGTTGGGAAGAATGTGGTAATAGGACCCTAGTGACTGAACATGAAGATCAAATAGTTCATCAGTGGTGGGGGTACCATTAATGGGATTTTGGAAGCTGCTTACCCAAATGGCAAAACTTGCTTATATTTATCACAGAGCCCCTAAACTGTACCCCTTCTTCAGTAGGAGACCTTTTAAAGCGTAGAGCTCTGTAAAACCTGTATCACACCTGGTTAAACTGCGTGAGCAGCAGATCTCTGCCATCCCTTGTAGGAAGTGGTTTGGCCACGTGAAAAAAACAACTTCAGATGCATTCTGAAGATGTGCAAGGTAGGCTCTGAAGGCACGGGTGGTGTTCTGTGCAGCTGCCTGTCCAGGTAAATCTGGACCATGGACTTGACTTCACGTTGCTTTGAGTGGGGCTATGGGATGCATCTTTGTACTGCCTGCTTGGGGCTTTTGAAGGATAATAGGAAGCGTGGTTACCTACACTGTAATAGCAATTTAAGTGTTTTAACTTATGTCATGTTTTAAATGAACAATAAATGCTTTCAGACTGACAGTCCATTACAACTTGACCAGTGAACTGACTGATTTTAGTAACTTTGACAGAAGTGAGTTACTTGACCCGAAATCTTAGTGCTAAATAGTTCCTCAAAAGTGGCTGGCACACTTTGGGGTAACAAAGGCGTAAGACCCAAGTACTTCATTATCTCCTCCCCACTGTCCAGGAGGCACCTCAGCTCGAGTGAAGGCTGGGCAGACAGGCTCCTTTTAGGCAGATCATCTTGCTGAGAGGAGAGCAAAGGTCAGAAAGGACTGTTTGGGCTTAATGAGTTACTTGGTCGGGGTGGGAGCAGGCTGCAGCAGAATGCTGCTCTGCTTGCCTGCTTTTCTTGTTCTTGGTTACAAATACGTGATGCTGCTTCAGCAAGCTCTTCTTTCCAAACCTATCTTTGAGCTTGCTGCACCATTTCCCTGCTGTGTACTGGGGTCTGACAAGCATAGTTTTGTAGGAGTTGTAGAAGCACGATAATAAGCGCTTTGGTTTTGGGAGATTTACTTCAAAAGCACAGTGCTGATGTAATTGCTTATGGTAATACTTTTCTGCTTTGCATGGTGGAGCAGTCAGAGTATGTGAAATAAGATCTTTTTGGTGATAGCTTAGAAGGTGAGCTTCAGAGCTCATCCAATGGTTAATGGACATCTAGTCAGTGGGAGAAGTAGCCCAGCAACTACTGCTGTGTGAGAAACAGCACAGGTGTGGAAGGAATGTGGCTTCATTTCTTCCTACTGCCTCAAAAGAGTGAGGATGGGGCTGACAATTCAGCAGCTGGTTGATACTGCTTCAGTGGTCTTAAACACAGGCAAGATGTGCACACACTAGTCCTCAACTCTCTCAATATGGGAATTAAGTTGCTTGCTACATGAATTTAGAAGGAGAATAGAACATAATTAGCATCCCCTGGGTTAAAAAATATTAACATGAGGGTCATGGCATTTTAGGGGCTACTGGTTCACTGCAACAAATATTTCTATTGTTCAGGATATATGTTTATACACAGTAATATGTTTCTATATTACTGTGTATAAACTGAAATCTCTTAAGTTCTGTTCATGTACACCAAACACTTGTGTGGGTTTCAGGCAGGCAGTAACTTGTATTTTTAACTAAATAAGTAAAGCTGTGTTGAAACTGGCTGCTTGGTACTTTAATTGCACTTTTTGCACTTGGCTTTTCTAACAATGAATTTAAGTGATCAATATACCTAATATGCAGAGGTACTGCTGGAATAGAAGGTGATCAGAAGTCACTGAAGTCTAAGCAAAACATGTTATTTCAAGCTGTGTACAATTCTTTTCTCCACTAGTGCAAGCTCTTCAAATAAAGAGATATTGGCAACTTAAAAAGCACTTGCCCAACTGCTGCTGCCATTTGAGTGTATTTATACATACATTTGAGGCTTGCCTGAGAAGATTAACTGTGGTATTAGATTAAGATATTCACTAGAAAGCCACTTAACCTACACTAGAATAGATTCTCTAATGCAATGATGAACATGTTTCAAACAGGCTAACCCTGAGAAGTCTGTCAAATTGGGAATAAGTATTTTTTTCTAATTAAACACCCTGCACCGTAATCCCACAGGCAATGCATGGAGTCCTTATGATTGCAGCATCTTGCTGGATGTTTCTACAAAGATGGGCACTGTGCTTTTCTATGCCCTCTAAATTATTATGCCCTTCACATCACTATTTGCACAGCGGGGCCTATGCTATGTAAATTAAATGTTATTTGTACAGTGATTAGTAATTTCTCCAAGTTTACAGAGGTGATCTCTCATCATTGAACAATCTATTCACTCAAGCATGATGGCAGTTTTAAACAAAGTTGCCTTGCTGCATAAAAATGATTATGCTAGAATGGGCTGATACAGGGCTAGTACAATGTCCTGGCCCTGAAACTAGTGAAGCTACACGTGAGAAACAAGTTCTTCTTGCCATTCCTACATAGATGCAGGCGCCAGCAGCTCAGGATATTTAAAAGCAAATAATGAACTGTCTTGCTTGCAGCTTGGCAAAGCCAGAGAGACAGCAATCAAAGAGCTACCTTTTACCTTCCCCTCCCCATGCTGCTGGTAACAAACTGCTGACAAATGAGAGAATTTTTAAGTTAAATGCAATCTTCTGTGCCTGGATGGTAGGCTGAGGCTGGAAGGGGCACTGGGCATAAACCAGTTAATAGTCCATACAGAAACTTCCACCACAACTTGTTTGCTTCTTATTCACTTTGCAGGTGCCTTTGCAAAAAACATGCTCACACCACATTCTCCCTGGGAGTTAAACTTACTGTTTGGAGTCTCTCCACATGATCTATTCAGAAATATTAGAGTGCTATGAGGTTTTTCTCTCTAGGGGGTTGGTTGCCATCTGTGGTGTTCTGCTGTGGTCAAGATTCACCTAACTGTCCTCCTGTCATCCACCTGTATGACACAGAATAACAAAGTGCTAGTGCTGTTTGTGCTGCAAGGTCCAGGATACACAGAGCTGCTCACCAGCTACGACCCTTTTGCCTCCCAGGGCCAATTCTCTGCCTTCTGCCAGTGGCCTGGAGGAAGCCCAGACCTGCTCCCAGCTCCGCTGGATCCCAGCACGAGGATGTTAAGCTGCCTTTCTGCTTGGCAGATGTCACTTCTCTCCAGCTATTTGTACTCTCCACCTGCTCCCTTCTGTTCTCACAGGGCTGCAGCCTTTTGAAACTCTTTTTAGCTTAGTGCCCTGAACACAACTAAGAGTGTGCTTTTCATTGACCTTTGCCAACATCCTGGGCTAGGGGCTGAACAAGTGCTTTCATTCCCTATACCTCACCCTTTTCTTACCAAAATCTCAGGAGCTCTGTCAAGTATGTATAACAAGCCCAAACTTCATCTAAAGTGATCCTTTCCTTTTCAATGCAACTGATTCCTAGGAAAGGGCAGACACCTTTATTAATATTTTGACTAAGCACTAATGTTTATTACTAACATTTTGTCTAACACTTGGAAAAAAATGACAGAATCAGTGGGAAAAAGATAATTAGGAAACACAGAAACTTATCTAATATAAATCAAAATACTTTTGACAGTAACTGAGGACAGCTTAGGAACAATTCAATTGTCTCTTCTTCCAACACAAGAAGACCTCCAACTAAAAAAAAAAAATC
Source organism: Merops nubicus (assembly GCF_000691845.1). Lineage (NCBI taxonomy): Eukaryota > Metazoa > Chordata > Aves > Coraciiformes > Meropidae > Merops > Merops nubicus. The sequence continues at coordinate 4,521 of NW_008621922.1, forward strand.
TCAAGAGATTTCATCTACTTGGAATATTGTTCCTTAGCTTTAAAGTCAACAAAGCTAAGCTTGTATCTGTACAGCTTGTGCTTATGAAACTACTTTTGCTGAGCTATGGCTACAAACAACCTGGTTTGGACAAAAATCACTGGGTAATGGCCTTAAATTCAAGCATGGTATTGTACCCTGCCACAGATCCAGGGCCATGAATTGCTTTTCAGAAGGTAGATAACAAGGAAAACCACAAATGCTTCTGAAGCTGACAGCAGTATTGATCTGCTCTTGATGAAGAATCCCCAAGACAAAAATCAAATGGCAAATTCTGGAAAAGTACTCGGTTTGGGGTGAGTATAAAGTTCTTCCTCCCCTGTCTTTTTTTTTCAGGTATCAGAGATGCTGTCAAACACTAATGAGGTTTTAAACATCACTCTGATAGTTCAGTGATCATGTTCATCTTACTCCTTGAGAACTGTTTTTAGCACTGGATAGTCTTTTACGTGCAGGAAGTCATTTGCCCACTGCTGCAAAATCCTCACGTCAGAAGACAATGGAAGTTTTACAATAAATTCATGTGTGCCAGGTGTGCTCAACATGCCTTCCAGTTTATTCCTAAATCTTCCACTAGGAATGGCTGTTTAAAACATTATACTTCAGGTTTCGTATTAAGGGAAGGTTGTCTGTATTGGTGACCCAACTAAAGAGTGTTCTGGAGGCCAACTATATAAAGTAATATACTCAGCTATTTTTGCAAACTTGTTAATCTGGGTGGTGGAGCCTGGCATTTAAGTCACACTAGATAGGTGTAAGAAAAAGAAGTCAGTAGAGATTCAAAATGCTTTTTTTTTTCTACTGAAACTTCACTTAGTTTTTCTAGAAGCACACAGGTTGAAGGACATGAAGTCCCAGACAAGGAACATAAATACCCTCAGCTGCAAGTCAAAATCGGAGTCCTATGCCTACAAAGCTCTTCCCAAGGCAGACTGTGGACCCTCCCTTCGTACTATGAACTCAGCCAAATATCCTAACCAGCAGTGGAAATTCCACTGAAAATACCATTCTGCTTAAAGGAGTCACGACAGAAGATGAAAACTGTGCAGTCCTGCAGTTGTAGGTATGTGGCTCAACACTTTATCTCAACATTAACAGGAGCCACAACTAGGTTTTCTGCTTTTATTGGGAATACTTGGCAGTTCTGGGACACCCAGTTTAATTAGAATTTACTGAAGTAGTAACATTAAGTATGGAGGGAGGGGAAACTGGTTTATGTTAGATTGGAAAAAAAATGCCCAACGAACCATTTTGAAACCCACTTTCTACCTAACAAGATGTGGAATGCTGTGCAAGATCTAGAACCCATGGAAGAAACACAGGGACTTGGAAGGGTCAGCAGTGCCCTGTGTCCCTCACAGCACACAGTTATGAACAGGTGAAATATATACAGTGAAAGACTCTGTATTTAGATGTGTTTCTATTCCTCTGTATTTCCCACTTGTTTAAAAATAAAACCAGCAAAGAGTGTCATGGTCCCAGGCAAGAGCTACAAAACTGCAAGAACTTTTATTATTAATCTTTAAAAAGGTATGCATGTTTTAAACCAAATGTACATATGTGAAAGCAATCCCTTATGTACATGGCCTCTTCACTTGAACAGCTTTTTCTCCTTTCCCTTTGCTCTCTCCCTCTTCATTTCCTGAGTTCTGGTCACTGACGACGTGGCTGGAAATAGCATTAACAGATTACCTGAACATCACCTTACGTTAAAATGATCGAGGCCTGAGGCGCGGGCACCTGAAGCTCTGTCACATCCTCCTGCGCGCGACGCTGTGCTTGTCCAGTCCTTGTCACTGCAGCTGGAGTTTGCAGAGCTTCATGTGCAGGGCCTGAAGAGAAAAGCTAAACCTAGTTAGAAACAGGCCCTCCCTCATTTGCTTTGGGAAGCCCAAGCACCAGAGGCTGGAGCAGTGGTGAAATGCTATTAATTTCACAATTTCTCTTATGGAGTTGTGTGACATTAATACCTTCGGTCCAACACTCATTGCCACGGGGTTATTTAATGTGTACATAACAGGCTTTCCCACTCCTCTTTTATACAGTAACTCAACACATTACAGATAGGAATATATATATTTTTATGTGGCTACAGAAAACAGGCAAACTGAAGATGTTAATGGACAACAAAGTATAAAAATGAGACCGCTTACCTTATACATTATATAAATAATTTGATTCATTTTACCTAAATCAAGTCATTTGTATGGCCCTGACATGTATGCACTGTGTGATGTGGGAAAATAATAATTTCCCAGATCTGTGCAGTGAGACTTAAAGGGCGAACAACTGGAATGTGCAATAAGAAAATGTGCAGAGAAAAGAAATTCCATCTCGCTTGGGGTCCTGCCATCCCAGGAGTTTGTGAGCATGTTACCACTGACTTCAAAGGGAGCAAGAAGAGAACTTGCAAAGTTCTCCAACATCCCTGTGGTCATCTCAGATTTAAAATGAAGTAGAGGAGGAAAGAATATGCTTCCAAGGCCACCACCGGGAAACTGTTTTTGGAGTCTACTGCTGTCAGGTTATCTTTGTTTCTGTGAAAGAGTCAGCAGCTTGTTAAAAATTTCATTTAATTGGACATGACAGCACACAAGGGCACCCCTGACCAGCTGCCATGTTTGAAATGTTAAGGATGTTGAAGCTTATTAGAGTTAAGGGGCTGAGCAGCGGTGCATTGTGGAATTAATCTAATTATTCTCCCAGGAGCGGGTTAACGTAGCAGTGGGTACTGTTAGTAAAACAGGCACACCCAAACTGACCTCATGCAAAAAAAACCAGGGAGTGCTTTGGCAGCTAACAACCAGTTTCTGGAGAGTATGGGGTTTTATATAAAATAGGAATATTTTGGGTAAATTTTGGCACCTTGGGTTTTCATCTGTAATGATTCTACCAGGTTTTGCAGGCTTTCCGTCACATTCTGTAACCTCCTATGCGTATTCTGACTAGTTTCCACAGGTTCTATAGCTAGTCAGAAAATAATTTATCAATATGTCATCACAGATTGAAGCAAACCAACAAAAGGTTACAATAAAAAAAACCCAAACCCACAACACACAAAAATAAGACAACAATTGTCATAAAGCAGTCCTGACAGCCTGGCTTGCCATCCTGTAATTAAGAGACTGCCCTGAAGATATCTGGAGTCACAGATGGAAGATCAGTGCCGTGCCAGGGCTGTACATCTGGGAATGGCTGGTCTTTCTGTTCAGCCAGGGAAATGGATTCTGTAAGCAATGTATCACAAAGGTACTTACAAAATAAATGCAGTATGGAGTTACAGCTACCACAATCATCACCTGCAGAAGACCGTGTCAGTGAATGATAGTGGGGCTCCACTGCTTTCCACAGAGTTGCTGAACAGCTGAATTTAACCTACAGTTTGTAGCTCACTGTACTCGCTGGGAAAAGACTCAGCCAAGCTCTTTGGATGAGTTCGTGGGACTGGACTTACTTATCTGGGGGGCTGTGGCTGCACCCTCTGGAGAGCCAACCTTCCTCGCAGATGGTCTGTGCTCTGGTGAGGCACTGGGGGCAGCTGCAAGGTCATCACTGGGTGTAGAAGTTAAGAGCATGTGTACTGGAGACCTCTCTCTGTATCTCTCCTCCTGAGAGACTTTCTTGGGGGAGGGTGTGTAACGAGGAGCTGCTGAGAATATGGCCACAGCTCCTAGGAGATATCCAAGCAAAGAGCAGTGAGCACACACCTGAAGAGACTCCCCCTGTACCAGCTTTGATCTGTGACAGTTACAGGGTTGGGTTCCCTTCATGACTCTTCAAGCCTTTCCATTCCTTACACAGGTCTGCTGCTTCCCTCCTTTCCAATAACTGACTGATACGCTTTGAATTCTTGGCAACAAGAGACTTGTAAGGAAAAGAGACAAGATGTGCATAGAAATCTGCAATAAACAGATTATGCAACATATTTGCATATGTGTGGGGCACAAGTGTGTGTGTAAATAAATAAAAGTTGCACGCAACTAGGGAAAAGAAGATTTACTACAACTCTTCTAGTTTTCTTCCCATAGTCTGTTTCCTTACTCTTAACACCCCTCCTGGGGCATCTTGAAGAAAATTTGGGAGGTTTCTAATAAACTGTCCTCCTTCAACTACTTCTCACGTTTTCTATGTAAAAAACGCTACTTGCAGCTATTTTGGAAGCTAGGAAAAATCTATGGATGTTGTGGTAGGTTTGCTAGGAGCCTGACAGTCAATACACAGGAGGTTTTCTTGAATTCTCAAGAATATAAAGCGCGGGCCCACAGTAGCTACTCCTCAGGACAAACATTGGAGTTCTAGCCTATCTCTGAAGCACAGTCATTTATATACTAATGCAGAACCATTAAATGCATCAGTGTCTGCAGGCAATTTTCACAGAAAATTCATGGAATAGATAATCTATGGGCAAGAAAGCAGAAGGCAGCTAAGACTCCTTTGTTCAAACCCTGATGCACAAACCCATATCATTGTATTTTTGGTTAGGTTACTAAATTCATGTCACCACACTTTAAAGGGCACTGACCACCCTGTACTTGGAAGAAAATCAATGGAGTTTGCAATGACCCGATTCCTTTCACAAGTACATCCATATTTACATACCTGAATACAGAATTCAAGAGGCTTAATTTAGGCACTGCAAATCTGCAGTATTATCCATGCTAATTATACAAGGCTATTAATGAATAAAGACCATGGAAAATATCCATTTTAGATGTGCTGGTATCAGCCTCCATGGAGCTGGTTTACAATAACATGCAGATTTTGCAGGAAGTGTAACAGAGACTTGTAATAACCTGCTAAGAGGTATTTGAGTAAAATTACCAAAGAAAATTTATTGTATTTGGACTATGTTTATGGTAATATTCTGTAGTGTTCCAATTCAACATCAATATGGGACATTCATCCTGAGATGTGGCTGGTGAAAACTTACCAAGGGATGTAAAAGGCAGGGTAATGTCTTGAGACTGAAGATCTGCAGTATGTAAACATGAAGGATCCCTGCAAACAAAATGACCACTAAACTTGCATTCTGGAAGTCTTAGGCTAAGTTTTGTAATGCTGGCCAACCTCCACAGTGAGAATGGGAGGCTCTCATGTGTAATCTTCTGATCTTACGCATGCAAATTAAAAGCAAACAATGTAAATCAGCTCTATAGCTCTTTCTTAGAGGGATGAAAGTAAAATCACAGCTTTGTTTTTTAAGCTTTTAGCATTATGAATAAAATAATACCAAAAAGCTCAGGACTGATGCTGTATTAAGAAAGCCTTAGAAACCGAATCTCAAACAAGTACTTTAAGAAGCAGGTTACTCAGCTAAGTGATAGTGTTTCTCACCTTCCAAAAGTAGCCTTTTCCACAATGGCTTCTGTAGCAGAGTCTCTAGCTCCAGTCCCCCTACAAGGACAATCAGGTTGCTGTCAAAATCACAGCAAAAGTTGTGCCAGTAGATTGCTATGCTTCACCTTTTTAGAAGATAAGCTTCTTTTTGAAGCAGAGTGCAATGGCAGCGACCTTCTAATAGTGAAGAAAAGGCATTGTAAAATTGTTACACAAGTTCACTAAAAAAAAAAAGTCTACTAGAGTTGGAGTGAATTTAAACTACTGAAATAATAGATAACTTTGGGATATAAAGGACTAGATTTGTTATGAAGACCAGGCAGTCATAAAGATGGAAGAAAGACGATAAACTTCTGCTTCAGACAACTTATGCTACTGCAATCTTCCTTCTGGTCACTCAGACAACACTGCTTCTATTTAGCTCCTTTGGACCCTAACTTTTTTTGCAGAAAGGCATCCTATAGTGCTCCTGAAGCACACAAATAGCCACACCCTAGTTTAAGAAGGCAATACAAGCACTCGGCACACAACAAAAGTAACAGCAAATTACTCCTACACTGTATTCCTCACGGTTCCCACCATGGAAGAAAGTGATTTCTTCTTGCCATTGCTGTCATCCTTGCCAAGATCCACAGAGGGAATGTCATTCTCTGAACTTGTTAACTCTTGAAGAATCCTCTTTAGATCCTGCAGTGGTTCTTCCTTCAAAATGCCTGGCTTGGAAGGCACCTGAAAGAAAATCATTCAGTTACAAAGTATTTATGAAGGCACTCTCTTCTTACCTATACTCTTCCAAAAACCACGTTTTTGCCCTCTCTACTCTTGTCTTATCCATTACAAACAGGGTGGATTTTCTGTGGTTTTAGTTACAAAGTTTTGGATCACGATAACTTGAAGATTGTCAAAATACTCTCTAATGGCAGTCTGAAAAGTCATCTGACAGAAATGTGTAAAGCAACTAAATATGATTGAGGAGAACATGGCTAACATCTGCATTTTGAATATACATTGTAAAAAGGTTACAACTATTGTTTCAAGGACAAAACGAGTAAAATGAAACTTTAATTATGAGAACTGTCCCCCCACACCCCAGTCATTACCTTTTTCAGTACACGGAACCAATAAACTTTGCTTATGTGACAACTGTTTTCTCCTTTTTATCCTGAGATCCCAGATATTACTGTACAAACACAGCTCTGAGGACAGAAATACTAGTTTTCAGAGTGTTTTCTAGGCATTCATTTCTGTAACAGCTGAGCTGTCTGTGAATATAAATCACTTTATTGCCATAGTCAAACTCTGAGATTAAGTGCAATAATTATTCTCATTTTACTGATCAGAACTTGAGGCAAAGGCCTGGTTCAAAGAATCCTTTCTTTCTGTGAAGAACTGGATTTTTCAGACTACTCAGCACTCCACATGTTCAAGTGCTGCTCCTGCTGACTTACACATCATCTGTAGGTGGAACTGGCTAGAAACATTTTGCTGCTGTGTTCTCGTTGCTAAGAATGTAATTTCCAATGGGAACAGAGTATCAGCAGAGCTCATATGGAAAGCAAATCCTCAGCTGCACAATGGGTCAGTGTGATACTGTGTCAGACCAAATCCTTCCTCCCCACATTCTGGCTATGAAATAAGGATACTGACTACCAGGTAGAGTCTCAAATGTTGGAGCTGCTTCATTTTGCACAATAACCCATCATGCAGGAACCAAGAAGATTCAAGACCTTGAATCAAGTTCTCCTACAACCTGTTAGGTCCTTATCATGGTACTACATTAAAATCAGTCCTTTTTCCTTCTTTATACTCAGAAGTATGAGCTGATCAACTCAAATAAAAGAGAATGGGAGTGCCTCATGCTGCAAAGATTTCACAGAATTAATTATCCTTTGCTCTTTGATGTAAATGATTGTCATCACATCAGGAAGTAAAGCAGAAAAGTGTCTGCACTAACTTGTAGCCTCCTACAGATTCTGAGTATAAAATTAATGAAAATACCTCAACCAATTTCTGTGGGAGATAAAACTTTTGGAGAATTATACAGAAAAGACAAAAATTTTTCTCTGTGTGTGACAGATTTGAGTTTATGTTTTCTGTAGCGAAAAATGAGAACGACACTAGCACCTAATTTAAATCTAAAATGTAGATATACAAAAACAAAGGAAGCAAGGACAATGTATGTATCTTCTAAGATAAAATTGGTCAAAATCAGTGAAGGCCAGCCTGGCGAAAGATTTAATTACTAAAAGCTACTGCAAGTCCATCAGATGATGAAATTTATCAGGAACTATGTACAAGTCTATGGTCTCTGCCAAATGTAAATATCTACAGCAAGTAAAGTATTAGTAAAGAAAAAAAGTGAAAACCAAACTGCTTGCAGATCAGTACCTTCAGTTTTAATGCTTTTTAAGTGTTATTGGTGATAGTGGTAAGACTAACTCGTATTGCAATCTGTAGAATTTTTTATTGTCTGGGTTTTTTTCACGTATATTTTGCCAACGGGCAATAAAGAAAATCTGAAAGGTCATAATGGATGAGAAGCTACACAAAATTATTTCATCTTTGGGGTTAGGAATTCACTCTTGGACACCTCCACCAGATGCTCACCCATTTAGAATTTCCATGTTATTTTTGCCTTTTGGAACACGCCTGTTTCCCAGGCAGTTTGAGGCAGGTACTCACACGAGGGGCAGAGCTGGTGGAGGTCAGGGAAGGTGGCAGGAGAGCAGAGTGCCAGTGGGAAAGGGGCACCACGTGCCGCAGCTTGCCTGGAGCAGAAGCTGATGAGTAGCCTGGGCCCTGCAGCTCTTGGGGAAAAACACCAGCCAAGTGCAGTAAGCAAGTATAGCTTGCTGCAGTGTCACTTTTATCAGCATTTTAACGCATGCTCTGGAACCACATTTCGATCACCGCATCATTTTCACCATGCCCTGTCTTTCACTACATTTTGTTATGTAGCTTGACAGATGTCATTTACCGGTCTTCCTTTTTCTGCCCAGATGCCACATGACTGTGTTTCCATTATCCATGCTAACATCTCTTTGTCTCTTAATTTTTTTTTTTAATGCTGCCTAACTAATTAGCATAGTCAAATTAAACTCAGCGCCCTTGTTTCTAGCCCGTATGTAGCTTTAAGGTTACAGGTTTTATTTCAGGCCTGAAAAAGCATGTGGGTGCCCAAAAGCTTGTAAGTGCAAGAAAATGCTGAAACAAAAGCTTAGCAGCTAAAGTGTATGGTCCAATATTCTGGCAGCTGTTTAATTTTTTTGTTGCCCTTACTGTAAATAGCACTTTAAAGTAACTGAAATGTGCATTTCAGTGGCTGTGACTTGTGCAGCCATGAGGTATTCCAGGTGAAAAAAAAGCCTTCAGAACACAAACTTTATTTCAAGTACTTTGCAATAAATAAAGTTAAACCTGAAGTTAGGACAAAAAGTAAACACACCTAACTTGATACTCATGCTTCTCTGCAAGGTACTTACTTTTAGATCTAAAGTGTGCTGCAGTCTGAAGCGCATCACCTCCTGTTGCTGACACTGGATTATGCACTGACATTCTGCAAATTGCATGAATGCCTGCAAGAGGGAAGAGGAATACATTAATTTGGCTAACTTTCTGTGGGATGTACTTTTTCCTGTTTTGTTTCTGATCAAGAAAAACAAGGTACACGCAGAGATGCTGCATTTATTATAAAAATACTCAACATGAGCAGATACCTTTCTTGACAGGCTTACAAAACCAGCTGCCTGGTTACGTGATCCTAGTAGCCACAATCTGCTATGTTTCAGTATCAGAGAAGGGAGCTAATTCTGCCAGGGGCAGTCCCACATCTACTGAACACCTCTGGGATTAAAACATTCAGCTGTGCTAATGAGGCAAAATTATATTCAAGGTTTTAAAAAGTATAGCTGACAATTTTGTTGGCCTGTCTTTGGTAAGTGGTTATATACTCTTTCTTCTTGAAAAGGTTTACTCTGAAAAGGTGGGAGATGATAGCATCGTTTCCCTGAGGCACTGTGGATCTATCACTTTTCTCATCCCAAGAGACTGGAGAGGAAAGCAACCAGAAGTCTCACTGAGCTGGAAGCTACCTTAGGTTACCTTGTCAAGGGCCATCTCCATCTTAGATATTTTTTCTCTCAGTCGTTTATATTGTGACCTCAGGATCTCCACTTCCCCAGCAATCTTAGTGTTCTCTGCTGTAATACTGCTCAATTCTTGACTTAGTTTACTATTTTCTTCTCTGAGGTAACGCTTCTCCTGAATTTAAGATGAGGACAACAAAGTAGAAGTCAAAAAACTTAAAACTATCTACATTATACATATTTATTTTCCGCATTTTTTTCTCTCTTTGAAAGATCTGAATTAACTCTTTCAGGAGCCTAGTTATTGCATCTTGCAGAAAGGTCAGGTTTTTGCTGCAACAAGATAGGTCTTGTAATGAAAATTACAATTGGACTGCTCCTGATGAAATAATATTTCATATTTTATATCCATTTTAAAATCAAAATCTGAAGCTTCAGGATCCACAGTATCCAAAGCCAGTAAAGAAGATAGATACAAATGATCATTCAGTAAACTCCAGATGTTGGTAACTGAGCAGTGTGTCACAGAAAATGCTAGGAAAGACTCAATGTGCTAGACAGACAGTGACATATAGAGTTTACAAGCAGAACAGCAAAGAACTGCCTCAGAAAACAGAGGAGAAGTATTGTGGGCCAAATTCAGAAGGATGCAAAATGCAGTAGTTGGAATTTTTAAAAAGAACTGATATGCAGGAGCCTGATTATCACTGAAGCTAGTAATTTTCTTTCACAGAAAACAAATACATAGTAAAACTTGTCTCTACACAGAAGGCTAACTTGGGTGGTGGAGATATTCCCCAATACATGCTAGTTGGAGGACAGGGAAGGTGCCCATTACATAAGAAAAATTGTCTTCGGTCCTTCTAGGGGCAATTGTGCCTCTGGCCATGCATTTCTACAGAGAAAAAATTCTCTAAATATAATTAAACTAGCTTTACACGGAGCTCTAGAGACCTTAGCTGCATTTGTCACTGCCTCTTCCAAGAATTTAATCTTGCTCTGTAATGCATCTATCTGTCCTCTCTTGGCTGTAATTTTCTTCTGCATTGCCACTGCAGCTTTCATAACTGTAAAAGACAAAGTCAATTCTCAATTAAAAACATTGATTATGCATTCTAAGTTCCACCAAAAGACTCTGGAAGTCAGACAACGTTACAGTGTGTGTAATTTTGGGGAAGTTCAATCCAGAATTACCATTGCCATCAGATCCCTCCATAGTGTTTAGAGCAGTTCTAGTCTGTTCGAGTTCAGCATGGGCAGATTTCAACTGCACTTTCAGTCTGTTTGCAGTATTTTCCATCTCCTTGATTTTATCCTGGTAATCCCTCTTCAGATCTTCAAATCCCTCTGTTAAGAGTAAGTCAAGATTGAAATTACAGTGACCAAAAATGAGCATTCTTCTAGACTAAGATTCCTGATCTGTCACTTGCTCTCTTTAAAGGAGTATTAGATTTGCAGATGCTAAGAAGTATCATTCACTGCTAACAAATTCACAGCTAGTAGTTCATTGTCCTGCATGTCAGCCACAGCTTGTTCCACCAGAAACAAAAACGTTCTTTGGTCACTCAGCAAAGCAACAGTTCAAGAAAGTGTTATAAATACACACTTCTGAGTTCCTGCTCCTAGAACCAGCTGTGTTTTGTGAAAGTTAAGGGTACCAGTGAGAGACAGCATTTTGCCCTGGTCATTCTTCTCTCTGGCCACCCTCACAACCAGACTTAGGTCTGAACTGACCTCATTTGACTCATTCTTCCACAACTCTGCTTCTTAGCTCTGTTTCTTCTACTTCTACTACACAAGTCTAAGGCTGATTTGTCATGTAAAGTCACAGTTCTCTGTTTAATTCTTACAAAACTTAGTGAGTTAGAAGTCCAGCTGAGTTGTGAAGAAATGTTACCAGTAGGCATTTTATGAGGGTAGAGGGGTGTGCAGAGAGCGAAGGCTGTCAACATCACCCAGCTGGCTGCAGTGCAGATTGAAGAGAATCTCCTTGAATTTTGGTGGGTGCCTTGGGTCCAGCCCTTATTTTGTTTGTTTGGTTTTGTTTGTTTTTTTTTAAATATTATCTTGGTCAGCTTCCCCAGGTATTAGTTGTGAAAGCTACTAGTAGAGTTGGAACACAAACTTTTAAATAACATTGCAGCAAAACTACAGCAAAACAGAAACAAAGTTCCACGGTCATTTGAACATAATGGTTAATGTGCTCCAAGGTGCTCTTAAGTAATACTCAGGAAGAAGCGGTCAAGTTTCCATTCTCTGATTTACTAAATCTGCTTCTCTGGTCTCCAGAATCATGCTGTTTAAGTACTTTTGCTCAGGGTAGTGAACAAAAGAGTATTCCCATCACTCCATGCCAAAATCCCAAACCACGACGTAGCTCTCTGCAGCAATCTGACCATCCCGTGCTGGCAGGGAACCTTCCACTGTACCCGCAGCCATATATGGATTCAGCAAGCAAGCTGCTCTTTTATTTTTAACATCAGCCCAACTTAGCACCCATCAGAGCTGAGCAAAGTTGAGGCTTTCTACCTGCAAGGCCATCTAGGTTACTCTGACTGGCCTGGAGTTCATTCATGAGCTGGTCTTTTTCCAGTTTCATATCATTAAGTGCACGAAGCCTCTCAGTGCATGTTTTAACCAGTTCAACCTTTTCCAGTTCCAGCTGATTCACTCTGGACTCCACTTCCTGTATTCTGGCTCCTTTCTCATCCTTTGCAATCTACTTAAAAATAAAGTAACTGTGTAAGAGACATATTTATATAAAACAATCACAATGATGTGCAGACTTCATCACTACTTTAAATCTCAGCTGTCAGGAGAACAGTTTGGGGCAAGAAGACCAGACTAGTCTGTACAACAGACAAATTACTTGTATGAAAATTGCTAATTCAGTCAAAAAAGGGTACAAGAGAATCTGATGTGATAGCTTTTCAGCATGTTTAACCTTCCCATGTGTATGACATGAAAAATTATTTCCACCCTCTTGTAGCAGGACCTCCATATTCACACCTTATGCTCTGAAGAGGATGAAATTCCCTATCAGGAGTTATTTTTTTTCTGCAGATGCTGACCCACATAAGACTCTCACATCCTGTAATTCTTGTCTGAGAACTAACTGGTTACAACCAGTGTACAGCCAGCTCGGAATTCTGAGTGCTCGCTGTCTGTTATTTCTCAGTAACACCTTGTATTTCTGGTTCTGCTACTGGCATGGACAACTGTGTCACTGAGGACAGCGTGGTACATTCTGGCTTTCACAAGCCTTTTGGCAACTGCTTTTCACCAGTAAATTATTCATTTTTGGTGGCAATATTATTCTTCTTTGCCCTCTTTTAGTGCTGTTAGGATTCAAGCTGCATTGTCTGACCAGCTTTAAAACCATATTATCAGCACATTAAGGTACAGATTTAAAACCAGAAAACATTTACACTCTTGCAGAGGCATAAACACAGCAACATTTGCACACCTTAAGTTCTTCTACTTGGAGTTTCCAGTCATTTATTTCTTTTAGAAGTTGAGATTTCTCAACTGCCATGGCTCCAGCAGTTTGACTGTGCTGGCCTACAATCTGGGTCATGGCATCAATTTGCTTTTGGAAGATCTCAAGAATCCTTTCCTTCTCAAACACCTGCAGTTTCAGCGTTTCACACTCCAACTGCACGCCGCGTAAACGCTCCCCTTCATTCCTCAGGTGCTGGAGCTCCTGCATCCTACTGCCCAGTTGTGAATGTAGCCTCTTGATTTCCTTACTGGTAACCTCAAGGGCTCTCTCCTTCTCCTGCACACAGGCTGTCAGTTCTGCCACTGTTTTCTCAGAAGTCTCCAAATTGTTCTGTTTGGCTGTAAGATCATCTTTAACTTTACGTAGTGTTTCCTTGGTTGACTCCAGCTGGACAGTCAAAGAGGAGATTCTTCCAATGCTTTCATTTTTTTCCTTAATTGCAGCCATCTGAATAATAGCAATAAAAGGAGAAACAAAGAGAAACGTTTATTTCTACCTTTGGAATTTCCTGTCACATTTCTGGTTTTCCATAGTTCATCTTAAACATCTGAGTTTTACTGGAAAGTTAGGTCTGCACAGTCTGGCCTACAATGATTTGGTGATTCTTCTAGTTTTCTTCCCTCTTCCTTCATTTTAAAAAATGATATATTACTTAGAATATTTGGGGTTTAATCACAGAAAATGAATGATGTTAAACTGATGTAAAAAAAACCTGGATAAACTGGCAATGTTAGTATAAAATTTAGAACAGTTGAGGCTAAAGAACTTTAAGTGTTAAAACTCAACTGACTGCACTGTAAGTTGGAATTCAAATGTACATGAATAATTACTGATTTTATTCCTGCAGGCAGCAATGTGTACCATTTAAAGCACAAAGTATTGTGACTCAGGACTGCTAATAGTACAAACAGAAAAAAACAATGAGCTTTAACGTGGGAGGATTTTGAAGGAAAAAATAATGGACTGAGAAAGTGTAGAATGATGTATGAGCCTGTGGTTTGGTAGAAAATAAAGGAATTAACTTGATCTCTACTTATAATGCAAAGTGGGTTCCCTATTTACAGGTCATTTTTGAGGGGCTGAAGTCTTGAAGAAAGGGGAATGTAGTACAAGTCAGTGTCTTGGAATCTACTTTGCCAGAAGTGTTTTTTTCTGATGCAGCACTGCATTCAGATCAGGGTTATAAACATATGTTTTCATTAAACACTACTTACCTTATGTAAAGTAAGCATTTTTAATAATATTTGGCATTTCTTTATATATACAAAATATTAAAATATGTTTATTAATATTAT
>NW_008621923.1:0-1267 GCF_000691845.1 Merops nubicus
GCCCTGTGCCGGCCCCTGCCGGGCGGTGTGGGGCAGGGACGGACGGGCTGGGGACGCTTACCGGGAGCTGGGGGAGAGGGGAGCCCCAAAGCTGGGGGCTGCCTTCAGCGTGCCCAGGGCCGTCCAGTGCTGGCTCCCGGAGTGAGGTCTCGTGTCCGGCCAGGGACCCCTTCCCTGGGTCCTCCACTAGCCAAAAAAGGTGGCAAGGAGGTCTTCTGGAGGGCTCTCTGCCCTGCGCCCCAGGAGAGAGGGAAGGGCACAGCCAAAGCTCCCAACAAGGGGTGGTGATGATGATGATAACGTCCTCCTGGTCCTATAACAGGCAATGTCTAGCGGGTGCCTTGGGGACCAAGGCAGATTTCTGAGGGGAAAGGGGGACTGTTAAAATAATTCCCAAATTGTCCTCCCCTACGGGGTAGGAGGCACAGGAAGGAGGAAAAAAGGACTACTGGTGAAGGGCTGTAGCTTGCTACGAAAAATAGACTCAATCCTCGTGTCTCTGCTTCCTCAGAGCTAAACCCCTAAATGACTCAAGTCACCAACACCTAGGGAGAAAAAGGAGAAACAGCCCTGTTAGGCACCGACAAACACACACGGGTATCCAACAGAAACTAAATCCCAACGGAATAAAGGCACCCTGCAAGGCCGCAAGCAGAGCCACAAGAAAAAGACAGGGTGAACCCACTGGGGGAAATGTGCAACTTCAAATAATTTACAGAAACATACTGCCACAGAAACCCATTTTAAGGGAAGAACCCAGAAGGTTAAGCCGTTTGTTCCTTTACCTGAGAATGTGCATTCAAAGCACAGATAAATCTGTATCTACATGTGAACATGTTGAAATTGAGTTTTAAAACCTATTCCTTTTTATTTGAGTCTGATAATAACACTTCTCGTTCAGAGGAGGACACTGGAGGAAAGTCTATTTCACGTCAGAAGCATATATCCCTCTGCTTTAGACCCTACGCTGTCTGCCACAGAAAACAATCGTTTAGAACGGTGACAAAACAAAACCCCAAAACACTACACGCCTAGAGAACGCTTGCTGAAATGATGCGAGTTCATCAAAGACGAACAGTCGCACGCTCTGGAAAGGGAGCCTGTGGCAGAGCCAGCGCCGCCCGCCCACCCATGTGCAAGGAGCTCTTTAAACACCGGGAAACAAAAGAGAAGAAACCTGAAGATTCCGCTGTAGGACTTCCCCGCAGGCACACACCCCCCCGGGCGTCAGGCGGAAACCTGCCCCAGCGAGCGCGGGTTCGCACTC
>NW_008621924.1:0-617 GCF_000691845.1 Merops nubicus
GGGGTAGGGGGGTGAGGAACCCGGCCGAGGTGGAACAAGTCGAGGGGAGATGGTGGAGAAACAGGAGGGGGCAAAAGTCAAGGGGAAAATTGAAAGGTGGCCCCAAAAAAATGCTGGAGGAATGAAGCAACGCTGCAAAAAAAGGATGAGGAAGAGATGGAAGGGTGGAAAAAACAAGGTGGAAATGGAAGGATGTGAAAAAAGGGATGTGGGAATGGGAAGAGGCAAAACCGGCGCGGAAATGGAAGGAGGGGAAAAGGGTGTGAAAATGGAAAGGTGCCAAAATGGTGCAGAAAGGGGCAAAAAATGATGTAAAAAATGGAATGCAAAAAATGAGAAGGAAAAGTGAACCAAGGTGGAAGCGCCAAAGGGATGGGGGAGGCTGAACTGCAGAGGTGGGAAGGAGAAGAGGCAGGAGAAGGGAAGAAGAAGGAAAAAGAGCAAAGGTGCAGAGAAATAACGTGAGCACAGAAGGTGGCAAAGTGAATCTCAAAAGCACAGACACAGAGGAACGTGGGAGAGGCACAAAGAGCAACGTGGGAATGGAAACCACCCAAAAAGGTGCTGGAGGGCAGCAGGGATCTATGGAGGGGTCACTGGGCTGAGGCCAGTGGGAT
>NW_008621925.1:0-1163 GCF_000691845.1 Merops nubicus
TTCCTGCAAAATCCAGAGGCTCTTTTTTGTTTCCCACCATGTCCTGCTTTGGGGTGAGAAGCGTTTCCCATCCTGTGTTCCCGGCAGCTGGAGTTGGCATTTCCCTGGCCAGAGGCAAGCTGGGGGGCCGAGACTCAGCCTGCACTGGGACTGGGGCCGGGGGTGTCAGGCCTGTCAGAGGGCTGGGGAGCGCTGCTCTGGAGGTTGGCACACTGGCACTGTGCCCCTGCGGCCATGCCCATGTCCATGCTGTGCCCATGGCCGTGCCCGTGGCCGTGTTGTCAGCAGATACCAGGGGCCAAGTTGGATCCAGGCCACTCAGTCCACCCTGGCAATGCCTTGGGCTGCCTCACCAAGCAGCTCATGGGACATGAGTAGGGGGTCAAGGAGGGAAGGAGGTGCCAGTGCTTCTCCCCAGAACATCCCTGGGCACCCAGCTGTTGTGCAAGGGATTCAACCCCACTGCTGTGGAGTGATCGGCAGGGCAGTGGGACAGGGGTGATGGGGCATGACCAATGTCCTATCGCCTCAGAGTGAGCACCCCCAGGTCCCACCCATGCCCGGTGCTAGGACCTGGGGTAGGGCAGCTGTGAGCCCTGCTCAGCACGAGAACCAGGCATTGCCACGGGTGGCAGGTTCCTGGTGTGTGTCACTGGGCACCAGCTGGGCCGGAGCTCAGGGCATGGGCACCAGTCAGGACTCAGCCACCCCACGGGGTGAAAAGAGCCACGCAGGGGCTACCAGGGGCCCTGTGTCCAGCACGGTGCCCTTGTCCCACGCGGTGCTGCCGGCCTGGACCGTGGCTCACAGAGGACCAGCTGAGCCCAGGTCCACCAAGAGGTCACGGGACAGCCATCGATCCCTGCTGGAAACGGGGACCCACGACAGCTCCGCGTGGCGCTGCCGGAGCCCTCCGGAGAGGACAAAAGCCACGTGCAAACGCCAGCGCCTCAGCCTGCTGCACCGGTGGGCAAGGGGGCCCCGTGTGCCCCCCGCTCCCAGGCTGGCACATCCCGGGAGCAGCCTACAAACCTCTATCCCAAATCCCTTCGATTCCCCCCTGCCCCCTCCTCCCGCTCCGGGCGTTTAATTGCTCCGGCTGCTGGGAAATTTCAAGGTTGAATTTGTCTTCACTCCAATTTCCAGCCGGGGGATCGCGTTCT
>NW_008621926.1:0-2613 GCF_000691845.1 Merops nubicus
CAGAGGCAGAGCACCACGCTGGCACCCGGGCAGGCACGGCCCCTCCCGCTCCCGGGGCGCGGGACACCACCGGGAGCCTTGCCACCCACCCTCATCTTGGGAGCTAAGAACAGCACTAAGACAGACCACAGGGGTCCCGCTCCTGCCCAGAAGCCCCCTTGCAGGCCAGGCAAACAAGGTTTCCCAGATGGCCTTTCCATACACATCAAGGGACTGCGAGTCGAGGGGCTGTAAAGCAGCCCAAATCCTCCACCCCCTGCCCCCGGCCTACGGAAAGGAAGGAAGGGCAAGGAGCCAGCTGCAGGCAGGGACACAAACCGGTAGCTCTTGGGAAGCCACAGATGGCAGGGAGCACAGGGCCCTTAATGGCACAGGAGAGACCTGGTCCACACCCAAAATGTGCTGCTGAACAACATCGTCTTGGGTAGTGAGCAACCACGAAGCTAACAGCCTGAAACAGCAGAGCCATGGCCACCTACAGCTCTGCTGATACCCCAAGGGGGATGCCCCCCGCTCCCCTGAGGCCCCCTTCCCTGAAACACAAATGAACACAGACATGGCCAGCTCCACAAGGCACTCACCGTCCAACTGCCAGCACACAGGTTCTGAATGGCTCCTGCCGAAGCCTCCAGGATGGCTGGAGTCTTGCTTTCCTTCAGAAGGGAGATGTATATCCGGACCACTTCAGGCTGGAAGAGGAGCTCATAGCCTGCCAGAAGAACACAGGTAGGAAGGACTTACTCAAGAGCTCTGCTAGCATCTAACTCAAAGGAGCACTGCTGGGCAGACAAAGCTTGAAGCTTTCATCCAGGCTCACTGCTCCCTGGAAGCTGAATTCTTGGCACAGAGGGGGCTAGGCTGCCCCATATTATGGAAACCCCAGCCCTGATGAGGCATGCCACAGCTGCTGCCCAGGCCCCAGTGCACTGCTGCAGCTCAGGAGAGGTTTGGGCTGAGCCACAACGCTGCTGCTATCGGCAAGGAGACCTCAATTTCAGTATAACACCTGACTGAGCAGTACCCAGCCCAGGCAAGGGCACATGATAGGGTAGCAGATTTGGCAGCCAGGTGCTATGGGCTCAGCCCACGCTCAGCAGGAGGAATGGGAAACACCCCAAGCAAGTGGCCTTCAACACCACACTGAAGAAGCTTGAGTTCAAG
This sequence comes from Merops nubicus, assembly GCF_000691845.1. Taxonomy (NCBI): domain Eukaryota; kingdom Metazoa; phylum Chordata; class Aves; order Coraciiformes; family Meropidae; genus Merops; species Merops nubicus. The sequence continues at coordinate 1,162 of NW_008621926.1, forward strand.
TCATCCTCAGAGACTGAAGGCACCACGTCTCCACCACACTGGAAAGCAGGCAGGTATCAGGCCTTCAAGTATTAACTCATTTCCATGGAAACACATGCACAAAAGTGACTTCTAAAGCAGTAGTAGACTGCAGTTTACAGCTGTGAGGCCAGGATTTCCATCTTGTTTCTCTATCTTCAGGTGTGATGAGGGATATCCCAGCCCTCAAAAACAGCAGGTAGCTTCCACCAGAGACAGGTGCCGACTCTTCCCACAGTCCAGGTCACCCTGAGAAGCCACCACCACATATATGAACTGCTCAAAAAGTCAGACCTGTCCCAAGTTTCCTTGTGAACTTTCTAGCTTCACTCTTTATATCCCTGGGAGGACCCTGGTGTTCCCACAAATCTCAGAGTGTTTTGGGCCAGAAGCTGATAAACTCAAGCCCCAGGCTAATGTCCACTGCTTGGTCTGCCAGAGAGAGGCTGCAATTCACAGCCTTCTGAGCAGCAAGACTCTTGTCCCCAGACGTTTCTTGGAATGACCCTTCCTCATGCTGATGCTGGAGAACACTTTAGGGCAGGTTTTTTGACTTTAAATCCTGCCTGTTCTTCATGTCCAAGAGAAAAAAGCAGGCAAGAGGAATTGTGCTGAGAAATCCGAGGCCACGACAGAGGACTACCCTTCCTAGGGCTGTGTCACCACGCTGTCCCTCAGTCCCTAGGGCAATCATTCCTTTTACAGCCCCAGGAAGCCTGTCTTGAGGCAACACTGACCTCCTTTCAAGCACAAGAAGCATCCTCATAACTATCTAGGCAACAGGATAATATTCCGGGGCTAGTAGAATTGGAAAACAAAAGGCTATTAGTCAAAGAACACCCTCAAGGATTAAGGGGATGCTCATCTAAGACACCAGCATATCCTGCAGCCCAGCTGAGTGCCTCTGCACCAATGCACACAGCCTGGGCAACAAACAGGAAAAGCTGGAACCTGCCGTGCTGCAGGAAGGCCAGGACATAGTGGCCATCACTGAAACTTGGTGGGACGAATCCTGTGAGTGGAGCATGGCTATCCATGGCTACACACTGTTCAGGAGGGACAGGAGCAGAAGGAAGGGTGGCAGTGCCACCCTGTGTGTTAAGAAATCGATGGACTGTGAAGAGCTGTCCCTTAAAAATAGCCACGAGAAGGTCAAAAGCTTATGGGTAAAGAGCAGGAACGGAGAAAACAAAGAGAACCTGGTGGCTGGTGTATACTACAGGCCACCTGATCAAGGGGAGCTTATTGATGAGGCCTTCTCACTCCAGCTACAAGAGACATCACGCTCACAGGCTCCCATCCTACTGGGGGATTTCAGCTCCCCCAGTATATGCTGGAAAAGCTGCACGGTGAGCTGCAGGCAATCCAGGAGATTCCCAGAGTGCCATGATGACAACTTCCTGAGGCAGGAGACAGACAGCCCTGCTCGAGGGG
>NW_008621927.1:0-321 GCF_000691845.1 Merops nubicus
GGAGTGGGGCAGGAGCGTGTGTCCCTCCCCCCAGCCCTGCTGGCCCAGCCCCCGAGGGGTCAGTCCCACCACACAGCAAAGCGGGAGGGTTGAGAAAACACCAGTGACCTTGTTGGACTGGATCAGTCGAATCCTGGCTCTGTCTGCACTGTGATGCCAAGTGAGGGGGCAGCCAAGGACGGGGTTGGGCTCTCCATCCCTTCTCAGAGCTCTGCTGGTGCCTGTCTGGTGATCCAGTGAACCACAGAATCCAGGAGTTATTCTGGCTGGAAGAGAACTTTAACATCATCAAGTGCAACCACCCCCCAGCACTGCCAGGGA
>NW_008621927.1:363-2489 GCF_000691845.1 Merops nubicus
GGGGGTGGGGCCTCCACCACTGCCCTGGGCAGCCTGGCACAGCCCTGGAAAAACCTCAAAGGGAAGATATTTTCCCTAATGTCCAGCCTAAACCTGCCCTGGTTCAACTTGAGGCCGTTTCCTCTTGTTCTGTCGCTCGTTACATGGGAGAACCCCTTCTCCAGCCCCTGCCCGGGCTCTGGCTGAGCTCCAGGAGGGATATTTCACACCAGTGCTACCAGGCAGAGTATTTCCTTTCCATCCTAGCGACTTGCAAAGCCCCCCCGGGTCCCTACAAACATATACAACTAATTTTTTAAGATGGGGTGGAAAATAACCACAGCAGAGCTGGGTTTGGCTGCGGAGCGGGGACCTGGAGGTGCCGTTCCCCGTGGTGTCCCCGGGGTGGCTGCAGCCTGGTCCCCTCCTCCTTGGCAGGTTTTGCTGTTTGCCTTTGCAGCCGTTGGGTTTATTAGGACTGGGAACACCCAGGTTTTTTCGCTGTCTGCCATGAAATCGATACAGTAATTTCATTTCTCAGTCATAAATGAAATGAGCTGTAAAGTAAAGTTGGGTGTTTAAGCCAGAGTGAAAGAATGAATTGTTCTAATGGGGGACGTTAACGAGAAGATTAAATGTTCCTGAGAAACCTGGGGGTCCCCGGGCTGCCCCTGCCTGCTGCCGAGGCTTTTAGGGCTCCCTGCACCCCTCCCTCCCACCACCTCGGAGCTGTGTGGTCCAGTGGCCCCAGCCAAGCCCCAGCCTGGGTGGGCAGCTGTGCTTTGCCCCCTCCCCTGCCCCACATGCTGAGGGCAGAGCAGCTCTGGAGGGCTTTGGGGTGCTGGTGACCAGGGGAGGGTGCTTGCTGGGGGATGGGGCCGTTGCAGCAGCTCTGCCAGCCCCTCTTCACCAGCATCATCCTCCTCACCACCACGGCTTGCTTCCACGTGGAGTTAGACTAAAAGCCTGTAGGATAAAAGAAAGCCCAAACCAAAAAGATCTTTCTTAACAATAATTTTTCAGTAGACCCAAAGCAACTGGTTTTCTACCCAGAATTTCTAGGGAGGGACATAAAACCCCAATGCTTTCCAGGGAGGATGCTCAGAGGTTTCTGCTCCCAGGGCCGGGCAGTTTGCAGCACACAGGGTGTTTTCACCAGGTACAGAAGGCTGGTGCTGGCCAGGCCCAAGCTCCTCTCACTATAGCAGGATTTGCCCAACTCAACACTTAAATATTCAGCCCAAAATTTGGTCTTTGCTTTCCTGCCCACAGCCTGGCAGCCCGACCTCGGGAGCCCTCCTCTCCCAGCAAGTGCCCGAGATGCCCATCTCCCCTCCTGCCCCTGCTCCATCGTTTATTTTCCAGTGAAAAATAACCCAGAGCTGATCCGGGGCAGGAGAGAGCGCTTTGACAAGCCCAAAAATATGAGGGCCATATTATCTTGAAGCCATTAAACGAAAAACCCCACAGTGAAAGCCCTATTGGGCCAGGAGAAACCGCAGCCAAGTTCCCCAAGTCCGCCCCCCGCTTCAGTTGTATTCCCCTGGAAATCCTCGCAAAGAAAAACACAGGGCATGAAAAAAAATTTGGTTTTCATTAAAAACCTCGAATGTGAGGGGTTCTGTAGCTTTCAATGGGGCTTTGATTCCTATAGATGATGGAATGTTTTCAGAACATTTCAAAAATATTCTCCACCTTTCTATCTTATATCGGCAGAAACTGCGCCGGCGTTTTTCCCCCAGCCCGGGCGATGGAGGCGGCGAGTGCTGAATGCAGATGTGAACCCCTGCCTTCATTCACCTTCATATTTCCTTCTGGGTTTGGAACCAGAGGAGATAATCCACGTGGGGGGAAAAGAAACGTGTGGAAAATGCTGCAGGAATTTTGTTAAAGGGGGGTTTTTAATAAATTGTTGGTCAATGACAGGGTCACGGCACCACCCACGTACCTCCCTGAGCGGCAGCGCTGGGGAGCACGGAGGCATTTCCAGCCCTCTAAGTCATCACTGACCTCGTGGAGATCATTGTCTTTGACTAATGAGAGCATTTATTTGCTGTGTCACATCTCTGCTCCCCCATGCACCAGCTGGTGGCTTCTCTAAATGCTCCTTTATATAATAATAAAATTATTATTATGTTATAATAATA
>NW_008621928.1:0-9563 GCF_000691845.1 Merops nubicus
TTCCAAGCCTCAAACCACAACAGCAGAAGAGCAAGAAACCTAAGTTCTGATACCTATCCAAACAAGATCTTTTGAACTGGGGTCTCCATTAATAAATGTTTCAACATTCAAGTTTGTTCTTTCTAATAACATTGGAGTTTTGTGTGAAATAATTGCATAATCATTTAATATGTTTTAATATTTTTTTCTTATCTGAACCCGGTAATTTTCACCTCGATTCTGGTTCATGTCCTAATGAATAATTAACTTCATAAAATGGGGAAAAAAAAAAAAGTCAGCATCAGATATTTGGAATTCCCCTATATTTTTTCCTTTACTACCTTACTCACCAGCACGTACTGTGTAGAAAAGGGTAGTGAGAATGCTTTCCTGGAAGTCGCTTTAGCAGTATTTTGAGTGTGACTGTCCTCCTTAGTGCCATGAGAAACAAAGTAGTTCTCTGTGGTGAAATATTGGTATATAATCAAAGGAAACACCTCCAGTATAACTAAATGTCACCATAGTGCAAAAAACATAGGTAACTTAAGCAACAAAATTTAGAGGTCTGAACAGAGAAGTGAAGACATTTCCACTCTTTGACATTTTATCTAATTCTTTATTGCTTAGTGGTATTTAAGAGGTAACAGCATTTCCTTTGTTTCTCTAACATTCCAAAACCTCACATGCTTTTCTGTGTTGGTAAGAAAGGAAGATTTCCAAGGCAATTGATGCTTATTAGAAGGAAAGTTGTCCTCTTCATTTTAAAAACTGCTAACGGCGTAATAGTTTTTTAATTAAACTTAGGGAAAGCTGTTTTAAATTTCCTGTAATGACACAGAAGGCTAGACTCCTTTGTAGACAGAAACCTCATTAAAGTGTGTTGGGTTACTTCTATTTCAGTGCCCAGTTTTCAGAAAGAGAAGAGTAGTATATTATTTTTGCTTGCAGTATAAACAGGACACCAGCACAATGTTCTTGTTGCTGGCAAGAACTGATGTTGCCATTGAAGTAGCACACACGATCCGAAGAGAGGAAGCACTGCCCACACATAAAGGGCAAGGAAGTTAGACATAACTATTTAGTCAATGAAAAAAACAGGGGATCCTCAGAAGAATGTATGAGAATTGCTTCATTTACAAGCTGTAAACAAACTTAACCTAGCAACAGGAATGCATTAAGAATTGTATTGACATAAACACTGTAATACCTGGGCTTAAAAAGTGTGTGCAGAAACCAAAACAGGTCTTTTCCTTGAAGTTTCTAAGAACCTAAAGTGGGCCTTAGCTAATAAACACACCCTGAGTTGGTTGTCTAAGTCAACTGGCGAATGTGTAAACTTTTTCTAGCCTTCTCTGTAGTAGTATATAGAACATTTTCTCACTGTTTTAAAAAAAAAAAAACTTTTTAATAAATTAAACTCATAACAGCAGCAGAGAGGAGTATGGATAAAAAAAAATACAACTCCTTAATGGAGCAAATGTGCACAGAGATATTTATTAACTGTTTCTCTGTGTAATACATTTTGATGTATTCCAGTCTATTTGTAGTGTGTAGATCCCTCTTCTACTGTTTTTCACTATTCTCTTCCCTAAAATTACATGACCTTCTGGAAGTATTGCTTTTGTGGGAAGCATGTTTATGGTAAATGTGTTAATCTAGCCTCTCCAGACTTTTAGTTAGGCTAGGCATCCTGTTTAGGATCCTCTGCAATTAACATTTTTTTTAAGGTATCTGTTATGCTACAGGATGGCATATTTTTGATAGACTTCCTCAGAAATATCTTTTAAATAGAGTTTTGCAGTCCTTTACTTAGATGCACCAAGGTGACTCTGCAAAGGGTCTCTCTTGATAGCCATAGTTATAAGGAAATGTGAAGCAGGCCCTTGACGAATACTAGTGGTAGTACTTTTTATCCTGGAGAGGTAATGAGAACTCCCCTGTTTCCCTACTGATCAGAGGAACTGACTCCACACAGAAGCCTGTGTATCACCAGAGCAGAAAGTCATAGACACTACACATCATCAATATTTTATTGAAATACAGAATCTGTAGGAGCTCCATGTAGGAAGAGAGTTGCCCACATGATCTATACTTTAACATGGAAAGGTCCTGAAAATTATCAGATCTTGCATGTTTTCTAGGGATGTAAAGTGAGCTCTTCTGACTGGAATGGGAAAAGAATAGAAAGCACTGATGTGGTAAGATTCGTATCTTATTCGTGTCAAATGCCACTGAGCTACGATTATGCTCAGATTTCTTTCTGAGAGCTGGAGTCTCTATTTACAGCTTGTAGATGAAATGCACTTTCTGAAAACTCAAGCACTTTATGTCTTTCACTGAAGCACTCATTGGTTTGATGATATGCAGGTCTTGCTAAACACTGGCTAGTTCTCCAATGCAATACCAGTAAATCAAATCAGTGTTTACAGAAAGATGGCATTTTATGAAATGTGATTTTCTTTATTAAAGGACATTTTTCACTTGCAAAATGCTACAATTTAACGTGATTAGAACAGCTATATAGATAACATATCTATTACTGGCTAGTAACAGCTATCAAATAAATGGAGTGTAACTGCAGGTTTGGGTATCTAACAGTGGCAAAAGGGGCTGCTTGTAATTTGCTTACTTAAAAGTCAATACCTTCACTGTATGGTGTCACTTTTCCGCAAAGTAATCTTTAAAGTAAATGAAAACAGGTTAGGCAGTAATTTAATATGAGTAACACATAAGCCAGAAGGTGAAATAGCATTCAGCTGTACAGTAGATCAATAAAAGAAGGTCTTGAGTAAAAGTACTCTAGATAATTAAGTTCTAAGATCTACCATAGTGCAATTACTTCATACAAAGAGTACAACCAAAGTACTTGAAGAAGTCTAATATAGCTGACACGTAGGTTTTGTTCTTACAGCTACGTAAAGGAGTCCTAAATGCTCCAAATTTCTGTATCAAACCAGGAAAAGAACAATGTTAATTTAGATAAATAGCTTGTAATTTTTTTAGTTGATCTAAAGTGAAAGTAAAGGTTTTTTAATTAAGGAAGTATATATTTAAAATTTAATTCAAATTGAAATTATAAATTACTGTTACATTGTTTTAAAGCGTCTCATTAGCAGGATGACATTCATCCTTTTGACATAAATAATTCCTATCAAAATAATTCTTTTGAAATTTTTTACAGGTTAATTTTATCCAAAGCACAAGTATACATTTTTTTTATTTCTGAAAGTAACATGCTTTATTTCTGCATGCTCACTATGCAGAACTTCACTGAAAACCTTGTGTGGACATGGACACATCTCCCTAAATGATTTATGACATGAAATAAAATCCTCAAAACTGCAATTTTAATTCAGGTTACACTCACGTCTGAACTTTCTAGGATGATGTTTATTCATTTGGTTTGTCTTTTGAATAGCTCTGATTCTTGAGTGTTAGATCTCTGTTGGGACAGTTTCAAAAGGTGTGGTAAGCACACAGACCACTCTTTGACTTGCACTGAGTTGGGAAGTTGCAGGTTTCCTTTGAAGGAAAGGGAGTTGAATTTGCCTTCCACACCTTGGATGCATGCTGGAATTTATAAAGAAGAACAGTATAATTGTTTGTACCTTTTGCAAGGTGGCTATCAAGATATCTGTAAGAGTGCCAGACAAATGGAGTCACTTGAAGAATTTAGGGAAAGGAGCCTTTATTTTTCTGGCCTACATTTGCATTTCGAAAGTGCTAGCTGGCAAAATTCTCAATCTTGTCATCAATTAAACACCCATGAATATGTACAGAAGCTAATCTGGAGGTAGCAGGGAACTTTTTTGTTGATTCCTTTAGAGAATCAACAATAGTTTATGAAATATCTTCCATGTTTCACTAATTTAGGTAGTAGCTAAGGCTTGGGAGAGGTTCTTTTAATTTGAGTATCTAAAATGTATCAAAGTATTGGTTTTAACTTGCTGGGTTTGTATTGGGTTTAGATCTAGACAGAAATATTGCTTTGTTTTGCTTTTTATCTGTAAACGAGATAAGGGAATTGCCGGATGATATAATAAGGGCTGATATGCTCACTTAGTCCAGTAATGTGGTCATATGACCATCCTTCTTACAGCTCCACCAAAGTGGTTAGTTGAATACTGGGACACTTCTTCACCCTTTGTTACATTTACTGTCATAAACATGCCATGTCTCTTTTTCAACTGACATATCTATCTGCTCTCCTGTTTGTTGTCTATTATTTTAAGTGACCATACATACTCTCCAAGGTTTTTGTGGTCATAAATCTTAATAACAATTACTATAAACTTCTCTCTGTCAAAGAGCTTGTAGGAAGCTATTTTTTATATTATTAGGTTAACATATTACAGAGCTTCTTCATTAGACCTGTGCTGCCACTGTACAGGGGAAATTAGTGAATACTAGTGAGGCGGGTGTGCATCTGCTTTTTATGCTGCTTATCATTCAGGACTAAGAAATGCTGGAGCAGAATTTTCTTAGGTAAAGATTGGCATGCTTGATTTTGAGTTACTGTTTCTCAAATGAGGCGATTAGAATCACAAATAGACCCAGCCACATTATTTTGCCACACCCATATAAACTAAGAAATTTTCTCATATTTCTTTTGTAATGTATTTAAAGTATGTATATGTGCACATATGCATATACTTACCCTGTAAAACATACTGCAGTTTCAGCCTATTAGTCAAAGCTTTAGCTTATAAGAAATATTTGCATCCACATAATTTTATCTATGTGCATGTACCTAGTCCCTGTTGCTTAACCTAATCATCCAAAAGCTCATGACAGTAAATGTAGAGTGGTTTCCTTGTCTGTAGCAGCATTCTTTGAAAGGGAAGATTCCCTGGTGAATTCATTATTACATAGAAGTCCCACCCCTGTGAAACTGCTGCAGACATATAACAGGATTACTGCTCAAGAGTTTACTAGGATACGAGTGAAATTTGTGTGGTCAATCAGAAGCAAGCCTCTTCGATGAAGGTAGGAAAATGCTCTTTTATGCACCTCATTACAAAATAAGGAAATATTTCTAATTTCTTTTTTGTAAATTCCTTTAGCTATTGCAGTATCCATTCAATTTACATATATTTTTAAACTAGTGAAATAACTAAATGCTCTAAACCTGGCTCTGCAAAAATATATTGTTAGGGTTAGTGTGCTCTCATTCGACCAACCAGTAGATGTGAAGATTGCTTTACCATTTGGAAAGGAAATATAAAAACAGTGAAGGGTGGACTTTTGTACTTCATGGATTAAATTACTTAAAATTTTGAGAGCTGATGCTTAGGATTTGTTTGTTGCTTAACATTGGCACTTCCTTGCCTTTATGATATTAAAAGGCACAAGGAAACAATTTTAGTTTCAAAATGTTGTCATATGTTGTATCTTGACAAAGGATAGATATTTTGTCCCTGAATCAGTGTTTTGATAATAGTAATTCGTTATAAAAAGGGTTTGATATGAATGTTCCAACTTTCTTAATTACTTAATATGTCAAATGTATTCATGTAATTCTAGGAAAACAAATTAGATGGATCTAATAACCTAATGGCATAGGAGTGCTCTCAAAATGTAGAGTCACCTAATCGATGTGGTGACAAATGAAATGATTTGTGGCCTTCAAGGTTAGGAGTTAATTGAATGAAAGGACAGCATTTTTTTTACAAAAACAGCTGCTCATATATTCCTAATGGAGAGCTTGGTTTTATTCTTCCTTAAAGTAATTGCACATTCATCCTTAATTGAAATTCCCTGGGTTTATCCAGCAAGTTGCTTTTAGGAAGGGCAAGGGTCTTTGACATTTATACTGTGGAGATTTAAGTTGTCAATATGATGTATAGAGCACCTACTTGTAACTACAAGTGACTAAAAATCATTTCAACCTGCACTTAAAATGTTCCTCTATTCTCAAACTCTAAATGCTTGAGTGTGTGAGTGCTGGGAAATAGTTTATGAAATATCTTCCATGTTTCACACTGCTCTCCACATTGAGAGCACATTGTATAAGGAAATACAACACAGTTTAATTTTGTTGCAGAAGTAGATTTTTATTTATTTGTATAACCAGCTACATGCAGCATAAATTACTTCATTGACAGCTAGGTGAAGAAGACTGTGTAATGACATTTAGACTTTCACTAGAGCCCTAGACTGAATCCTAGTAAATTCTCTTACTAGGATTCAGACCTCAGAAATGTCATAACAGTTATTAATGTTCAAGTGATCATCAATGTCTCCAAAAGTTAGGAAAGCCAGCTGCTTTTCTTACACTTCTTCCAACTGCTTCACCTCTTGGGGACTCAGTCATCAGAATTAACTTCATTTTTGACTGCTAACCTTACACACCCACTTGCACTCAGTGGGAGCCTGTATCTGTCAGTTCTGGCTCTGATCAACCTGATCTAGTTCAAGATGTCCCTACCCATCGCAGGGGTGTTGGAATAGATGATCTTTGGAGGTCCCTTCTAATACAAACTATTCTGTGATTCTGTATCTTCTCATGACTCCTCCAACAGCAACCATCCCGGAAGTCCAGATGTAATTTTCTCTAGGACTGGGAAAGGAGGGAAATAATGATTCAGAAAATGCTGAAGAAGCATAAATGCAAAATTAAAACAGTGAAAGATAGCAAGTAACTGCCTTCTGCCAATGGCTCATTCACCTGTCTATGTTATGACAAGCTGGACAGGAGTTTGGCATGAGGTAAAGACATCATCCTGTGCTTTACCTTGGGGTGGTTGATGAACTGAAGCACTAGATGATCAGCAAGAGGTGTGAAGCTATGCCTAAAATCTGGGGTATAATTTCAACACAGAGATATCTGAATGACTCTTCAAAGTTGGGGGTGGGGCAGCAGTGCTCTCAGTGGCAACTCTGTACTGCAGAAAGTAGTGCCACTGGACAACTTTCTAGCTCTAGTTTCACCCTTCAAACCTAGGAACTTTTTGAGATTGACCTAAACACATTGTGGTTCAGTGTGTGCAGTGGCCTACAAACATGTGCCAAATAGCCTGACATGCAGATTGGCTTTCCTGCCTGTGAGGTTTTGGGGCTCTCTTACACTGAATCCAGAAAACAATAATTCATATCACTGCACCTCCTGAAAGCTTGGTGTTCTATAGCTACTTGATAAAATAAGCAATTTGCTTTATCAGTTTTGGAAATTTAAACAAGAAATAAAGTGTTCATAAGGAGCTATAAACTGTTTCCCTCTCAAAATCAAAGTTCATTTCAGAACATCACTAGTGGCACACAAATTTTGATCATGTTTTGGAGGTGTACAAGTTTTAGACAAACAACTTGATTCTGGAGTTGCTGGATCCAGCTCTTCCCTCCCAGGCTCTTGAGCAGGGACTTATTACATTTAAGTGACTTAGTTTCATGGAGGTACTGTGCACTTCAGCGATAGGAATAGTGTTCTCCACTGGGATCTAATGCTGATAAAGCTGCCCCGAGCATATGCAAGCAACTAATTTTTTTGTTTCTTTATTTATATAGAGTTTTGACATATTCAACAATTATGGCACTGTCTGCGAGGCTTTATTCCACAATCATGCTTTGTCTGTTGCCAAAATAATTTTATTTTTCTTATAGTTCGTTTCACTAGACTCCAGAGCCTAACATATCTGTGAATTGAGCAGGTTCCCTCCATTCTCATTCCTATAGCTTGGAAAACAGCTTTAGGAATGGTATCTCACAACTGTGCAGTGAAATAAAGTGGGTTTCCTTGGAAACCTGACAGTGAAAAATAACCTGTTTTTTTCTTTTTGAACTTGAAAGTCATCCATACCTAAAATATGTTTCAAGTTTCCACCTTGTTTGCTTTATTCTCCTTTTGTTTTCTCTCCACTCTCTCCCTCTGAAACAAAACAGAAAATACACAAGTGTCTTGTATGTTTTGGACTAGACGTGGCTCTCCAGAGTGAGAAACAAAAGGAAGAAGGGGGAAAGAGGGATAAAAAAGCCTTCCTAGCTCCTACATCTGTGTCACTCAGTGTGACCAAAGAGAAACCTCTCCATATAATGATAAGTTTCATACCTTAGAAATTCATGGAGCTATGTAATACACAAACATATTGTATGGGGAGAGAGGGAGTGAGAAATCATTCCACCATTACCATGTATAACAAGAAAAGAATCTGTGTTACTACTTTTGTTTACTCCAGAGTGAAATGTTATCCTACTCCTACTACACAAATTTTACAGTGGTGTAAAAAGTAAGTCTGTCAAAAGTGACATCTGTATGATGAAATCACCTACAGCAATCTACTCTATTCCAGTTTTTTAATGTTAAATACTACTACCAAAAAAGAAAAATATATTAAAAAAGAAACACACAACAAAAAAAAAAAAAAAAAGAAAAAAAAAAGTTATATTACAAAGTGTAGTTTGGAGGAGAAAATGGAGAGGGTTTGTTTCTTTTTTGGATTTTGTGTGTGTATTTCTGGATTTATTTATTTTTTAATCCAGAGTCCAGTAAAAAAGCTGCTTCAGCTATATTGTCAGAAGGTAAGAAGAGAATTAATAGCAGAAATGTTGACACAGTGTTGTTAATATTATCTTCCTAGGCACCTTATCCACTTTTCCACCAGAGAAGCAGCTTTGAGCTCTTAAAATTCCAGCATGCTTGGTTTCTCAGATGAGACCATGCTGAGTAGTAAAATTGCCACACAGGCAAGGCTTGGAGCATGATGGAGTCATTTATTTATATATTTATTTTTCTCCACTTCTGCCTCTACTGAAGTGTGGTGAAAAGTGAAACAAATGTTTACATGAATACAGTTTTTACTCATTATCTAGTGTAACCTATGTGCAGAGTTTTGAGAGCAAGGATTCTTCATAGAGTACACTGACAGTATCTTCTTAGCTCACCTATATCTGATCTTCTCAAACCATCTAGTAGGTGATGGCTAATAAGGCTGTTAACTTGATAAAAGCACTTTTTTTTTTTTTTTTTTTTTGATAAAAGCACTTCTGAAGGAATCAGGGAATTCTCATGCTGATATTTGGTCTTATAAATGCTTAGTGCAGATCATCAGAAAAAAAATCCCCTTGCTACACTGACTATTCTGAGTTCAGCTTATTAAGATGCATAGTAGAAAGAAACCTTTCTGGAGCATCTTCTTCCCCCACCTTGTTGTATTCCATTTTATTTCTATCCCTCACTTTATTTATCTTTAGAGAGAAGATAAAGCAATTGTGAATGTTAGGGGTGAAATTACTTGCTAGTGCAGTGGTTGGTCTGGAAATCTCCAGCTCTGCAGTAACTAATGGCAAGTAGATGTACACAAGCTGCATTTACTGTTACTTGTTTGATGGTGGGGCATTTTTTTTTTCTCATGACCAATTTTCTCTTAAGTACTTAAAACAGGCAGCTTTTGAAATATAATGGCTGTTTTCACATTGGAAACCATCCCATAAAACCAAAAACTTGTAGCTATGTAGAAGATCATGAAAGAGTAGTATAGCATAGAACTAAAACATCTCTTTGGAAATCCTCTTCTTTTGATACTAGAAATTTGCAATACAAGTGAGATGTTCCTGTACTTGAATATGTATATAGAGCCATAACAGGGAAA
>NW_008621928.1:9594-20489 GCF_000691845.1 Merops nubicus
GAAAAAAAACAAATGGCACTTAATCAGATTTCCTCCTTCCTACCTGCTATCTTATAGAGCAGACACCTCGTTCCACTCTATTATCTTTGTTCTGGCATAAGCTAATTCCATGTTGATTAATTTGAAGTAATAATAATGAAGTATTTATCTTTTAGAAAAATCTTCTTGTGTGATAAAGCCATTGATGTAGTAAAAGTGTGCATGTATCAAGCGACACTGAGTTACTTGAGGTCTGGCAATTCTAATCAAAGAAAATCTGTTCTTGGACAGAGATGGAAAGAATTGGTATTCTATCATACGTGAATGTGTATTGACAAAAAAAAAAAAATCAAATGAATGGGCAAGTTTATAAGACTTTAAAATTAATTTTCTTAATAATTGTCCATAATCTAATGAGCTACTTCCACCCCAAACTTTTTGTATGGTTATGTATTATATAGATGTATAAATCAGTGTGCTTTGTCAGATGTACAACAAATTATGTCCCATTTAAAACACACGCAAATACACAAACATATTTAGATTTGTAGTTTTTCACAATACACATTAGTTTAGCAAAGTATGAAGCTGGGAATTCAGGTATCAATATATATATTTCCATAGAAAATTCTGGGATTAACTTCTGTTATGTATATAGCAATTCTGATACATGTGTTTACACAAGGTGAGATTCGTTCTTTAGCCCTTTGAAATACAAAGATATCTTTGAAATGCAATACTGTTCATGTATCACCTAAGAATGCTTTTGAAAAGACAGTTAGACAATGTATCACAATCTCTGTCAATGCATGCAGGAGCAATAATGTAGTTATTATCTACATAATAATGTTTCTAATGTACCTGTAGTTTTACCCCTGGTTTTATTTACTTTATACATAGTTTCCCTGTGTCAAAGTCCTGTCAAAAGACTTCAGTTCTAACAGTTCTAGCAATCAGTTTTACAGAACTGGGCTGGATAATTTATTTACAGTATTTAGCATTAACACTGGGAGTTTGGAGTTAACATACAGACTACTGAAAGTTATCTAGTTTTATTTCACCTTTTATTGACTTAATTGAGAGCTGTACTGAAATTAACAGGAGTCACACAAGTGTAATTATGTATATCTTGCTAGAAGCTGGTATAAACTAGGCTAATATTTTTCAGCCAGCTCTCTGATACTCTGGGTTTGTGTCTTGACTTTATACCAGTGAAACAGCTTGATCTCGGGCATATACTGGAAAGGTACCAAGGGTATCCTGCTTGACTAGAAGAACTGCTGCTCCAGAAAACATAAGTAATCGTCTGGAGAGTTTCAGAGACCTTTCAGCATCTAAAAAAATACTAGAAACCTAGGCGTAATTGAATCTCAAGCTCCTTTATCCAGAGAATTTCAGTAAATGAACACACTTGCCAGTATAGCTGCTTTGTTCATAAATCTAGTCTGAGGTGGCTTTGTGCTTCAATCTGCCCTTCCTATTTTAATTTGGGTTTTTAAAAGGGAAGTCTCCAAAAGTGTCAGTAACATAAACATGACTTATACACTTTCCGTTCCCTCTGTAATAGCTGTTGACAACAGAGCAGCTTTGAATCCTAAAGAGAATATACCTGTGTATAAGACAGGGCTGCTCATTTGAACCTATTAAATATAATGCTATAATTTGCTGGATTTCATGCAGTTGCTGGTCATGTTATTTATGAGTTCTATCAAACATATAATTAATGGATTTTGTCAGAGCTGTATGGGCTTACCCCTGGTACTTCCTTATGTTGACATTTCATTACAGAAGTCTGTCCTCAAAAATTTTCTGCTGGCTCACCTTGGGTTTGGACTTTGATCAGGCTGAGTGGGTGATCCTCTGGACAGGTTGCTGTCAAACAGGATGAAGATATTTCCCACCTTTAGTTAGGAAATACTTTGGGTAGACTGTCAGCTCTTGCTGCTTCTATTTTCTCTCTCTTTCTTGCTGTGTGGGATTTGAGTGCTCTACCCAGGTTACCACCCACAGGCCAGACAGTCACTCAGACTGTTGGGTGTTTGTAAACTAGGCTACTAATTAGCACTGATCTACACTTCTATAGTGCCTTAGGCTGAGAAAGACTTATGGCTATCACGTTCTTTAAAAACAAACAAACAAAAAATTAAAAAAAAAAAATCCATAAGTCAAAAGCTGATTCAAGCCTTGGTGAGTAGGAGGCCAGCTATGTTGTTCTTGAACTAGGATATGTAGAGTGTAGGCTTTGATCAAGATACTATAAAGCAAAATATTTGGGAGAAGTTTATATAGTTATTTTCTTAAATGCTATCTTATTCTGATCATCTAAGTTATCTTTGCCAAGGATGGAAAAGTAATGTGGGAGAGTAAGGCAAATTATTTTTATTCTTTAAATAAATGAGGAAGAAAATTAATATACCATTAAGGTACTGGGTGGATTTTTTTTTTTTTCCTATTGATGTCAAGACACACTCTGTTACTTTGACATGAAAGAGAAGCATTTTCTTTCTTTCTCATGCCAAGAGTCATCAAGTAAATGTCTGTCAGGTGAATCTAATGTTTGCAGAAAAGCAGTTCCTGTAAGAAGCATCCAATTAGCCTACTTATGTCACTTAGTACTCTGTGCTTTAGTGTTCTCTGACTATAGATTAGTTTCTCTGCTCTAATTCCTGCTATTAATATTCACCTGCCATAAGCTTGTTTTGTTACACATTATTTAAAATTTTAAAAGAGTTACAGCTATCCTTAACTAAGAAATGGGCAAAAAGAAAGTTGTCTAAACAGTGCTTTTAACCTAAAGAGCTCACACACTGGATAGACATGAAAAATGTTTTTAAAAACAAGGGAACTTTACAGATAGCAGTCATCATGTTTGCTTGCTTTTTTCACCTGTCTGTATAACCAGCTGTTCCTTTAAATGTTAAGAACCAAACTAAGTTTCTATTAGCTTGAATTTGGAAAATTGGAAAAAAAACTCAAAATATACTGAAGAGAATCTTGCTACCAGAAGGGGAATCAAGCAGCTGTTAAAGGGGGTCTTAGAGATACCTCTGTAGTTTGTTGTACAGAATACAATTGGATCCTCTAACTGATGAATGTAAGTAATTAATGCAAATCTATTAGTTATTTTACCCTATTATTTGCTAAATAGCATTCATAGCTTTGATAGTATACCTGAAATTGTTCTTATAATAAGAAAATTTTAAAACTTGTATTTTTATGAAGGTCATTTGGATTGTCTAAAGAAACAGAGCTATGCAGAACCCTTTTGGGAAATAACAAGCTTTCACAAGGGTATTGGATCAGTCCAGTCACTAATTTTGGGGAGAACTGTGTCCAGTGTGTTTTGGACCTTGTTTAAACTCAGAACTCAATATAATAATCATGAAAATACAAGGAAATAAGCATGCAAGTTACACTCCCATGAATATAATGTGACTGCTGTGGGAAGGGAGACAGATGGCTTCTGAAAACAGGGTAGAAACATGGGCACAGCCAGTTAAGTGAAAGTTTAAGATAAATAAATTGTTTCCTTCATGAATGTGATTTAAAAGTTATCTGAGTATGCAAATACAAGTAAACAGGATTACCACTGGGCTGTTGCATCAAGTTTCCATTCTATATCAAGGGCCTGTGTGAAAGCAGTTCTTCAGAAGAGTAATTTGAATATTTACTCATATTTAGATGAGTGATATGGCTATATGTATGAGCACATACATACAAGCAGAGACACAAAAAGATATAACCTACAGGAATCTGGGTAGAATTTGAGATCTTATGTTAAGTTTCTAGAGAAAGGGATTTAAAATTTTCAGAAAGGAATTCATTCAGGAGAGTCTGTTAAAGTTGTGTTTAAGGTATAACTGGTAGTAGTATAAAGTTATCCTTCTAAAAGAATAGCCTAACGATTAGAGCACTGAAGTAAGGAATCAGTTATTTGTGTTACATTCCATTCTCTCTCTCGTTTCAGGCAGAAGAGTATTAAATATCTGCAACAGTTACAGCTCATAGTATCTCTCTGTACTTACATTTTTTTGAATTACATAATTGTTCATTTTATTGATCAGTGACACTGCTGAAAGTTTAGCTTCGATACACATTTTCAGTGTTCAAACCTCTATAGAAAAGGAAGAGGTCTGAGCTGAAGGTACTCTGTGAAGTTGGACCCACAATAGCTCTAATTTTAATATATTTGCTTTCATTGAAAAAATATTTTTGTCATTCAAAATATCTGACATTTGGGATTTGAAGAAAAATATGTGATTTGTAGAAAGTGAATAAAGATTTTCTGGTCATTAAACTCATATAGGGATATCATATTGCTGATGTAATGCATGAGTTGAGGGAAATTATAAATTGCTGGAGGATATTGTCATAGACTTACCCACACTTGTGGTTTAGAAATACACTAATGTTGACTTTGTAAAACCATTTGGTTTCTGAGTCACTTTTAAGGCACTTCGTAATCATATGAAAGTGATTTGAATTTTATGGATTAATTTTCTCTGATTTTTTTAACAAATATTTTATTGTATCATCTGTAACAGTAAATATGTAGTCCCAAAACATCTAATTTTGAAATGATAAAATTAGCAAGGTTAGATTTCTTTGTATTTGATAGTCAAATACCTTCCAAATGTGGTAAGACATAATGACATACAGTCACACCTTTAAAACAACCAAGGAATTAAAAGATTTGTGTTATTTCATTTACAAAGATACAAGTATTTTTGTGCAGAAACCCACTTTATTCTACTTCTGCCGTGAAACACCTACTTTAAAGGGACATGATGCTTCTCTAAATACAGTGTTTAATGCTTCAGCTGTTCAAAATCCAAAGCTTTTAAAGATTTAGAAATATAATAATGGAACACAAAGGAAAGCAAACTAGTGATGCCTGGAAATGAAAGGCTTTGTGCTTCCCCTGTGTCCTTCAGTGCAGCTTGTGAGTTATTTACTTTCCAATCATTAACCTAAGATTATTTTTTTTTTGTAAATATATCTTACTATGTTTTTATTTGTTTTAAACTAAAGCAACAAAAACACACCTTGTTTTCCCTCCAACACTGTCATAACTAATGCTAATTCTGGAATTAAAATGAAAGGAGGGACTCTGTGCCTGGACTGTACTCTCTGAGTCCTACTGGCTGAACCTATTTTATTTCCAAGATATAACAATTGTTTTTCCCATAATCCCCAAACCTATCACTGTAGGTGACTGTGATGCATACTGGGGGTATAAGGGACTAAACTCATCTTTCTTTTGTCTGCTCTCTAACATCTCATACAGCAGGGTGTTTTTGTGTCTCTTCATACCTGGCAGCCTTGAAATTCTGAAATTCTAAGCTTATTTTCTCATAGGGACATCAAAATAACCCTGTAGCACCAATGGTCAGGAGTGCTTGTCTGGTTCAGTACCAGAGAGAAAATCCTTTTCTTTTTAAAAGATTGCAGCCTCATGTGCAATGCTGTAGTGGATGCAGAAGGGTTAAGCAGCATGCCTGGGAAGATCATAAGTGTTGGTTTCAATGCTGTTTCCAATTAGGTTTGATAAAGAATTGTATGCAAGAGCAACGGTCAAGGGCAATGGGGAGCTGCTTTAAAAGAAAGAACAGATGGTGAAGACAGATTTATGCTCCAGGTGATTGGTATAATAAGCTGGAGGAAATAGTGTAGGAGAAAGCAAAGCTTTTTAAACAATGTTCCATGCATATTTTTGCTGTGCTTTTTATGTGCGGGCTGCATTATTCTATGGAACATCTGACATGCTGCAGTTTTGAATATGCCTGCAGCAATCCTGGTAGAGAAGTTGTAGGTGGCAAGAGTCACTTAAGCATTAGTGCATGTTGTGTACTGAAATAAGGAATTAATTTCTTACTGTATTAGTGCTTTTCCATTCATATGGAACTTAGACACCAACTTGAAAATTCAAGGAAATATTTTTCTAAGATATTTTGTGTCTTCTGTTATTGATTCCTCACCTTCTAAAGTCCACCAAAAGCATAGAACCAGTTCTAACAAAAGGATTTCAAATTTGTTTCCCAACGCTGATAAGAACTACTTACTGGGTTGAGAGCCTATTTCTCCCTGCCCTTGGATTTGAGGATTCCTACATTCTGTTCTTGGCATGCTGAAAGGTATTCCTGTCATTTACTTCTGCTCTGCTAAAAGCCATCCAGTACAGTAAGACTGGATAGATACAAGGGGTCAGTGGGGACAATCTAATTAGCAATGATATAAAGGATATAGGTTAGGTATTGTCCACACAGTTATGTCTTTTTACTGTGTACTGACAGGTGTGTCTTTATGACACGTCCTACATGTTAGTGTTCAGCATCATTTTAGCAATCTTGTGCTGCTTTGTCCTGTTGTAGGACTAGAGCTTTGGTGCTGCTGCACTTTGGGATACATCATAAAAGGTAATTAGACCTGACTGCAACATCCAGCCTATGTAGTCCTACCGAAAATCCCATGGTTCCTTTCCCACCACCTCATTAGTCTTTTCTTTTGTGAAAGTCCACAACCATTTTCAGTTAGGTAAAAAAAAAATATGCATTTGGTGACTGTAAATATGCTGCTTAAGATGATGTATTTGACAGTCACTACTCTGGTATCAACTCTGCAAACTAAGGTCCTGCTATGGAACTCCACATTGGTTTTGGCAGTATTATGGGCAGCTAATCTACCGTTGGAGAAGGATCAGTGATATAGACCACTTGCTTTTGTAGGATTTGGTTTTGGTTTGGTTTTTTTTTTTTTTTTTAGTGCTTTAGTGCCCTTTTTTCTGAGATTGTGGAACAAGCACATGGATAGAAAGTTCTTATGCCATAATGTTGAGTTTACCAGCAGCAGTTACAAAAATTGAGGATAACAGAATGTCCTTTGCTGAAGATCTGCACAGAGCTTACCTCAGAATTGCAGAGCAACACAAAGTCTTCTCAAGCAATTCAGAAGCATGCATCTCTCAGTGTATTGGGGGGGTCAGTCAATCTGATGGCAAGCAGTGCCAAAATATTTACTGCAGATTTCATCTGAGGCAGTAGATATGTAACTTAAGTCATGTGATGGCAGTATTTTTGTAAAATTATCAGTCCTCAATCCAGTTTTAATAGCCTGTGCTACTTTTAACAGAGGAAAAAACATGTTAAAACTTCTGAAACATGAACAATACTGTGGTTCCTTCTTGTTTAGAATGGCAGCAAGCATTGTTCCAAGACAACATATGTAAGGAATTTATTGACTATTTGCCATCAGTGGACAGATGTTTAGCCACTTCCTGTAAAGCAGGGCTTCAGCATGCATAGCTGTTACTTTGGCAGACAGATGCCATAATCATGAATGTCTCCCCTTCCTCATCCTTTCTCTGAATTTTTATTTCTGAGCATGATGTAATATGGTATGGAACATCACTCTGGCCAGTTTGAGTCCACTATTCCCTCCCAGCTTCTTGGAAACTCCCAGCCTACTCACTGGGAGGGTTGGGAGGGAGAAGCACGGGAAGTTAAAAACTGAGCTGTGCAAGCACTGTTGAGCAGAAGGGCTCACAGAAACTACTGGGTTTCCTAACATCAAATGGACAGGGAGTTCTCTACTCCTCTACATCCAGGAGGCAAGAGTGGATATGATGGATGGCTACTCCTTGTTAGGGTAATTCTCTAACATTTGGCTGTGCAAAGCTGCAGTACTACACCAAATGTGTTACTTACATAAGGCAAGAAAACAGCCACCAAGAATTACTCTGCTTAACAGTTTTCCCTTCATCCTAAGGATGTCATATGACCCTTTCCCAGTGGTGCAAGATACTAAAGGCAATGTATTGATTTCCATGTGATTTATTGATCTTTGTAGTAAATCATATACATAACCCCCTGAAGGCTGAGTTCCGACTGTTTCTTGCAGGTTACTGTTGTAGTACAGGTCAGTTTGTCTGCAACTTCTGATAGCTTCTAAGCAAGAACTTTAGAAATGGAGAAAAGGATTTGGATTTTGGACACTCATAGGTGAACTCAGGTCAAAAGAATATTACTAGTTCAACATGACTTAAAGACAGAAGGCTTCAAGAGTTGATGACAAGATAGCTGAACATTTAAGACACAGAGAAGGCTGATCAGAGTTTAACAAGCAACAGATGATTTCTATGTTTGAAGGAGGGCATCATACTCTATTTTGGAATAATTTAAAGAAACCTTTGTCCCATAAAATGCTCATTATACTTTATGTACCTACACATCTGAATTCATATCCCTCATTAAATGTGTGAAGTTACAACACTGATTTCAGAAAGCAATACGTGAACTGCATAATTTGGGCCATTTGGAGTTCAGTGCAATCAGACCTTACTGTTGTAATCAGGTTTCTTAAACAGCTTAATTGGTAATGTAATGCAAGTTCTACACTCGAGGAGAATATTTTACAGCCAAAATGTTGCAATTAAAACATGCAGAGAAAATACTATTTAGAAAGATTCTATTCCATACCTTACATGCATTATAAGGCATATAGATCTCCAACCCACATCATGAAATTGGTTTGTTCTCTGCCTAAAGAGGATATTGTGGTTTTAAGTTTCAGTACATGCAGCAAAAAGTCAGTGCCAACAGTGCCAGTGGTTATAAAGAGAAAAGGATGGGTAGGGTGTACAACATGGTCATGAAATATTACTGTCAGCTTGAGGAAACAGGATAGTAGTAGCAAGCTGCTGTGGAAGGAATGACTAGAAAATACGTAAAGACAGATGAGAGCACTTTATGTTGTTGTTCTTTAGTTTCAGGCAGAGAACTTCTTAGTGTGCACAGGGGGAACATGGTTTTATGTAAATCCTACAATCCAGCTGCTATTTTTACCACTTTTACCAACTGGAATCTGCTGCGGTAGTTTTCAGAATATAATCTAGAAAAATAAATAAGTATTCACTTAGCAAAAGACCACTTACATATAATAAAGTACATTAAGTCAAAAGATAAATAACTACCAGCTGACATATCCAGGGAAGTGGGTAGTTATGTCCACTTTGGGCTCTATGGCACAGCCTCTTGAATAGCAGGGAAGTCTTGGCCCCTAGTCAATTTTTCCTTTTCAGAGTCAGCAGAAGCTGTCTTCATCTTTTCTTCCTTTACCTAAATTGGTCATATCTGTCCAAACCTTAACCTGCAGTGTGTTTCACAGCAGGACCTTCTTAACGTGGGTGGACTGTGTAAACACTTTTAAGGCTTATCTCATCCTTAGTAAAATCATTGCATTTGATTTGGCAATAAATTATATCCTGGTTGTGACCCCATCCTTTTAAGCAGTTCTTTGAGCTCTATTCTGGTGGTTCTCTTTCATTTCAGTACCTTACTGAATCTGACTCTTCTTAGACTGTGTGAAGATTTGTCTACAGTTACAAAGGTCACAAAGTCCAGTTGCAGAGTAATCGGAAGCCCAAATGCTCGCTTTTAGAGTAGGTGCCCTTTATGGTCTGTCTTGGCTGTAGATCAACATGTAAAGAGGCAGGTGGCATTCAATTATGTTTCCAAAAGAGCAGACTATGCTGGTACATAGATAATCCTCTCTACAGTGATGTAAAGAACTGTTGGATGACAGCTGCAGGATATACAAACATTAGTACCTACCACTTTCATATGCTATGAGCTTCCTTCCTTTACAGACACATAATAGACCTTTTAATTTACATTACAAGTGTGTGATATCTGATCTGAGAGTAATCTGGGTTGTACACACATAACTATTTACATCTTCATGTAAATATAAAATAGCTAAAATATATTGACATTGATTTTTCTATATGCCTGCGGGATGTATTGGCAGAGCAGCTGAAGTTTTACACAGTACGCATGGAGAAGCAGTTTGAGCTTTTTGCTGATCTGAAGATCACTCAACTTCAAATGCCAACCACACCATTACTTCACTGAGTGTAATGTCATACTGATTGTCTAGGTCCAAGATTGTATTTTAATATTTTTTATTTCTTTAACTATTGTAGATGTTTCTCTTTCTGTCCCTGGATTCCTTCTTTCTTGAGTTTCTCATCCTCCTTAATAAATTAATGATGTCTTATCAATACCTAAATGTGCTCAGAATAGTCCACTTATGTTTTCTTAGCTTTTTTGTAGCTAATATTTTTAGAATTTTACGTTATTCATGCATTGCTTGGATCACAAAGATACATACTTAGCTCTAACTTTCTTTTAACATTTATTGTATCCTTTCCATCTTTTGCCTTTCTTTTCTCTGAAATTTGCTAACAATATTGTGACAACAATGCACTAAAATAATTCTAGTCACCACTATTTTGGCTTTATGACTTTGAGAAGAAGGGTTATCAAGACTAAGCTATGCAGGAACATGCTTAAAATCCAGTGGGGTTTTGGGAGGGATTTTTTGGTGGTTTCTACTTCCATACTGACCACATGGCTCTGACCAGTCCGACTGAAGTCTATTTGAAGCATCTAGAAAGTGCCTGTATCTTAGTCATACTGACTGGCCACCCACAAATCCTTAACAAAATTCTTTAAACTTCATCCACTGTTTTTATTGTCTTAGGTCCAACAAATAGAATGATCTGGATATTAGTCACAGATGTATGTGCTATTTCATAGTGAATGTGGGTAGTACCCACATGTTGCTTGTACATGAGCTTTTTTTGCCTTCTGTAGTCTAAATGAGAAGTAGGAGAAGGGGAATATAGATATATACGTTCACTTGTGAGTGAGCTCATCATCCAGTATTTTTTGATGATGGTCTCTGGAAAGATTTACTGAAGCATATTTATCTAGGTTTAACTTTTTGTGGGTATACAGACAAATATTTGCTATAGCTCTATTTCGCTTTTCGCATACTATAGTATATTAAACCACAAAACCATACTAGCATAGTTAAAGGATGGATATTTTTAGTTGTTTAAACCACTTTTATTGTTC
>NW_008621929.1:0-3451 GCF_000691845.1 Merops nubicus
TGAGCGGCCACTGCCAGGAGTCGGGTGACACTTGAGAGATTTGGGCCACGAGGTCTGAGTGACGCCCTTCTCCAACCGTCCCGCGAGTCCTTGGGCCCCTTTTCGGGGCTGGCTGTGCCGGGGCTGTGCCGGCCGTGGTTGCGGCACTCGTTTAGGTCCATTCAGCCAAACCAGAGGGGGAAATCTGGGGTGCAGCAGTCGTGCACCCTGCAGCACCCCATGGTTCCTGGGCACGAAGCTGTGCAGCAGCAGCACCAAGTGTGACTGGGATGTTGGTGCTTCAGTGTTTCCAGTCTGTCCCACTTCAAAATGGTTGTTTACTGGTTGACTTTTAGCCTCAAAAGGCTTTGCGGAATTCCAAACCGTACATTGTACGCACAGACAAAGAGCTGAGTTGGAGGAAAAGTGCCATCCAACAGCCGTGAGATGCTCCCAGCAACAGGGCACCGAGCCGACATTGCTGCTGGAGAACCCCTAGTGCAGGGTGCCCTCAAGACTGGACATTCTTCTGGGCACCTTCTATTTTTTTTAGGATTTCTTTTTACTTAAACAATCTGAATTTTCTCTTGAGATAACAGCAACTGTGGGTCATCCCTGCGTTGCCTCCCTGCCTGCAGGTCTGCCTGCACCTGCAGCACATCCCTAAGCATCTGCTGGCACCGGTGGTCTCAGGGAATGTGCTGCAAGCAAGAGCAGTCCCTCTGCAGCCCCTCTCCTTTCTGGGAGAAGCACCTCCTCTGTCATCATAGAATCATTTTGGTTGGAAGAGACCTTTAAGATCAAGTCCAACCATTCCCCCAGCACTGCCAGGTCCCCACTGAGCCATGTCCCTCAGCACCACATCTCCACAGCTTGGAAACCCTTCCAGGGATGGGGACTCCAACACTGCCCTGGGCAGCCCGGGACAGGGCTCAGCAGCCCCTTTTGGGAAAGAAATCGTTCCTCTTCTTCAACCTAAACCTCCCCTGGGGCAACTTGAGGCCGTTTCCTCTTGTCCTGTCACTTGTTCCTTGGGAGAAGAGCCCGACCCCAACCTGGCTCCAGCCTCCTGTCAGGGAGCTGTGGAGAGCCAGAAGGTCTCCCCTGAGCCTCCTTTGCTCCAGGTTCAGCACCCCCAGGTCCCTCAGCTGCTCCTCCCCACACTTGGGCTCTAGACCATTCCCCAGCAGCTTTGTTGCCCTTCTCTGGGCATGCTCCAGCCCCTCAAGGTCCTTCTTGGAGGGAGGAGCCCAAAACTGAACCCAGGATTTGAGGTGTGGCCTCCTGAGTGCCAAGCCCAGGGGGCCAATCCCTGCCCTGCTCCTGCTGGCCACACTCGTGCTTATCCAAGCCAGGATGCCTGGGCACACTCCTGGCCAACAGCAGACAGAAGCAGCACGCCCATCCCATCATCCCTCTCCTCTTGCTCCCAGCAAGTTGAGCCCAAGGAAGTCGGGGTGAGGGGCTGTGCCTGTGAAGGGCCCTCCCAGGGTGCTGGGTGGGAGGCAGATAAGGGGCTGGTTCCTGCTCTGCACCAAGAGCCTGTCTCAGGGCTCGAGGGGCATCTCTGCTTCACACGCTGCATCCAAAGGGCAGGTGGTGGTCTTGTCTTTGTCCTGTCCCAACGGGTCCTGCCTTTCTGACAAGCCCCTTGAAGTCCTGAAGGCCACAAGAAGGTCTCCCTGGAGCCTTCTCTTCTCAAGGCTGAACACCCCCAAAGGCCCTTGTCAGCCACCTTCCCTTGCTGACTTTTCCTGGGACAGTGGACACCTCTCCCTCCAGACCGAGCAGGTCAAACCCCCCCGTAGCCTCCCGGCTGCCTGCCCACCCCCGCAGACGGGACACGGGAGTGGACTGGGAGGGGCACAAAACGCATCACAGCTTCATGTGTTTTTAATGGAGAAAGAATTAAACATGTAGCTCTCTGGATGAAGGCCATAAATGTTTCATGCCAGCCAAGTTTGGATGTGTGAAGAGGGCTGGTGAGAAGAGCTGTCACCCTGGGGAGAGCCGGGGGGCTCCCTGAGCTGCCCCACGCTGCTTCACTTCACTCCTAGCACGTGGGTCCTCCTCAGCCTTGGCTTCATGCCAAGCGTCCCTCTCAGAGCATCCCACAGCAGGAGCAGGATGTGTCCCCCCACAGGTCCCTGAGCCCTGCCCAGCCGCTGCGGGGAGCAGACAGGACACAAGGTGGTACCTGGGGGTGCTCAGCACCTCCCCAGAGCATCCACAGGATAACCCACTGGTTATCAAGATTATTGCCTCATTATCAGGGCCATAAACCCTCACCACCAGCACCCTGCTGCTGCTCTTGGGGCATCTGCACCCATGACAGATCTGCGTCATCAGTCACACCCCAAAAAAAGAGGAGAGGCCAGCTCCTGGTGGAAGAGGTGTGGGAAAGGCTCCGTGGGCTCGGACGGGGGCTGCCGCAGGAGCCAGGGCCTGTGAGAGCCTTCAGGAGCCAAAATATTGACAGTGTCAACAGCGTCCAGCGTCAGGGCGGCTCCTGCCTGCTGCTGCTGGCGGGGGACAGGGATGGGGGGCACAGGGACAGGGGCCACAGAGACAGGGGAAAGGAATGGGGGGGACATTAGTGTAGCAAGGGGAGCACAGGGGGAGGCACTAACCATCATCTGGAGATGGGCAGGGACAGGGCATGGGGTTGAAGGTTTATGTGTGGGGAAAGGCAGCGGGGAGCCCCTGGGTTGGGACAGCCTCTGCCCCAGGGGACGGCCTGCGGTGGGCTGGGGACGTGCTGGGGGGCTGCGGGTGCCAGGGGCAGGAGCATTGTAAAGTGGCTCCAGAGGTGGGAGAGGGACAGGGAGACCCTGGGCTTGGGTTGTGTTGAGAGAGGAAGGAGGAAGGAGACAGAAAGAGGGAGGATAGACAGAGGTGGTGAAAAGCCCCTGAGAAAATAAAAAAACCGGTCTTTTCCCGTAGACTCCCCTGCTTCCTTAACGTGCCCATCGCTGTGGTGGGGCCGCGGGGATAGCAGTGGGGATGGAGGACGATTCCCACTTGCCAGGTGTCCCCAGACGTCCCCGCCGCCACCGCGGGCTGTCACTACACAGAACGAGGGGCGGGCAAACCGCAGGCACCGCGCAGCGGGGGCTGGAGCTTGGCCTCCTCCGGCCCGTGGGAGCACGCTCCTGGAGTTCCTGGAACAGCGGGGGTGAGACGGGCTTGCCGGAGTGATAGCTGCTGCCCAGGAGCCTTCCTGCCCCGGGCTCCGTGTCCTTTCTCCTCCATCCTGCTCTGCGCCCCCGTGCTGTGCGCCCTGCACCGCGCACCTCTGCACCCATCCTGCATCCTACATCTCTGCATCGTGCACCCTGCACCCATCCTGCACTAGTATACCCCTGCGCCCTATGGCCCCATACATCCGTAGCCACCCTGCACCCATACACCCCTGCACCCTATGGCCCCGTACATCCGTACCCATCCTGCACCCATACACCCCTGCACCCTA
>NW_008621930.1:0-2455 GCF_000691845.1 Merops nubicus
GGCAGGGGGTGAGAGATACCCTGGGACACTGTGCCAGGGGTACCTCGGTGGCACTTGTGAGAGGGACACCCTGGGACACTGTACTTGGGATACACCGGTGGCACTTGTGAGAAGGACACCCTGGGACACTGCACTAGGGGTACCCTGGTGGCAGGGAGTGAGGGACATGCCTGTGCAAGGGACAGCCCAGTGGCACTGCACTGGGAGTACGCCGACGACACTATGCTAGGGACACCCTAGTGGCACTGCACTAGGGACACTCCACTGGCACTGTATTAGGGATACTCTGGTGGCACTGGATGAAGGACACCCCAGTGGCACTGCACTAGGTTACCCCAGGGTGCTGGACTAGGGACACCCTGGTGGCACTGGGCGAGGGACCCACTGCAGCATTGCAGTAAGAGTACCCCAGTGGCACTGTGCTAGGGACACCCCAGAACACTGTGGTAGGGGCATTGCTAGTGGCACTTCCCCAGTAGCGCTGGGCTGGGGGAACTCTCTGTGGCCTCTCACCACTGCAGGGAACATGGCACATCTGCCCCTGAGCCTGGGGACTGCGTGGGCTGGCAGTGTGCTCTTCCTGTGCTCCGGGGGCACCACCAGCCATCCACACACAGGGCTTGAGTCTTACCTCTGCTCCAGCCAGGGCTGTCCCTGCACTAGAGGACATTGCACAGCTGGCACAGGCCTGGGCACACCCCATGCCCTGTCACTGCACCCTGGGGCCTGAGTGACCCTGCTTGCTGTGACTGGCCTGTGAGCACCTAAGGTGCTGGCATGGCAAGGAGGGACACCCATGGGCTGGCACTGAAGTTTTGGAGACACTTTCAGGCTGTGATTACTCACAGGGATGCCCACAGGCTGTGACTGCACTTGGGGACACCATGGGCTGGCACCACTGGCATAGGGAAATATCCCCTGAGAGAGAAGTGAGCAGAGCTCCTGACCTCTCCATCCAGCTGCTGCGGTCATGGTGGGGCAGGAGGGCCCCAGCTCAGTGCAGGCTCCCTGGCACCCATCTCCCCACTGCCTTACACCCTGGTGCCACCAGCCCCAGTACTCACAGGGATACTTGGCACGTGCATAGCCCGCAGGTTGGCATTTCAGGGTGACAACGGGTGTGCAGGCAGGCCGCCATCCCTCTCCATCTTTCTGCTGTAAATAAACTGTATTCCACAGGCAAAAAAATGCAAACCCTTCAGATCCTGGCTCCTCCAAAAATAACCCATACTTTAATAACACTTGTAAATGCTTCTGGCGCATTCCCAGCTGCAGGGTGGGCTCCGGACTGGGGGAAGGGGGGGTCTGGAAAGAGCCAGCGAAGGGGCCATGGGAGCCGTGTGGCACGTGGGGAGGCTGAGATGGGTTTGGAACGGGAGGGGTGTGTGGGCTCCCCCAGCCCATCACGCTGGGGCCGCATCCAGCCCTTGCTTGCTGCAACTTTCTGGCACTGGTACTCCAAGCAAAGAGGAGCAAAAATGTTTTGAGAACTGGAGAAAGTGGCTCTCAAGGAGCTCTCAGCCATGGGTTCTGGGGGCATAGGAGGGACTGGAGGAACTGAGAGCTGAAGGGCTGCTGGTGCTGTGGGGAAAACAGCAGAAGAGTTGCTCCTGGACTCTGGAGAGCAGCTATTAATACTGACGAATTAGGCACATATTTGGACAAGGAGTCAGTAACTGCCAGTGCGCAGCTTCTGAGGGGAGGGGGAAGATCTGTCTCTGTCATTCCTGCGCGAGGATGGATGGTTTTCTGTGAGATGCTTCAGCCTGGAGCAAGTTCATGGACTTGGCTCACAGAGAAAAGATGACGTGCATGGTGTGAGCAGCCAGACAGTTGCCCTGGAGCAGGCAGAGCTTCAGTCCTCAGACGTCCCCCTAAAAGCTATGGTTTTCCCTTGCTGCCTGCTCTTTGGTCCAGGCATCACGGCCATGTCTGACCAGCACAGCTGGGGCCCATCCGGGTGCCCATGCCCATGAAGGCAGTCCTCAGGGGTGATCTCTGGGACAAGGGAATCCAGGGGGGTGTGGGTGCACACTCCTCCCATTGCTGTCACTTTCCCAGCACTGCTCAGGTCTAAGGTTTCCAAGGATGGAGACCCCCCTCCATGCCTTACTCTAGAGGGGAAAGGCTTGTCCTGCCACCTAACCTAACTTCCTGGGTGCAAACCATTCCACA
The DNA here is from genome assembly GCF_000691845.1 of Merops nubicus. Classification (NCBI taxonomy): domain Eukaryota; kingdom Metazoa; phylum Chordata; class Aves; order Coraciiformes; family Meropidae; genus Merops; species Merops nubicus. The sequence continues at coordinate 2,176 of NW_008621930.1, forward strand.
GCCTCTCACTCCGTCCATGGGCTCCTGGAGAAGTTGAGCTGTGTCTTCCCTGCCTGCCTCCAGCTTGGCTGGGTTTGTGTCCTTGCAGAGGCACCTCATGACTGTGGTGCCCTAGCTCAAAGCTTCTGCATGCCCCTTGCCAAAATAACTCTCGCTCTGGCAGGCGAGATTTAGGGGACAGGGGTTGATCACACCCCACGTCCCTCCCCTGGTGCTTGTGCCACGAGCCCAGAGGACACAGCAGAGGACATGCTTGCTGCCCAGTGCTGGGGGTGCCAGA
>NW_008621931.1:0-9059 GCF_000691845.1 Merops nubicus
CGGCCGCCGAGGGGCAGCCGCGCGTGGTGCTGAGCTGTACCCAGCCCCTCCTCCAGAAGTTACATCTCTGCGTGGAGGACTGGCTCCAGAGCACAGCGGAGGAGAAGTATGTGAAGTCAGTCATGGCAGGACGGGGGAGCTGCTCCCCACAGCTGATGACGCTGTACAGCTTTGAAGTGAAAAACGCTGGCCCTTGGCACTCCGCTTTTTACAAGTTACCCTGCAGATCCATAGGCAGCTGTCACATCATTATTCAAGCGGCAGATTTTAGGCCAGCAAGTACCATGTGACGGTTACCTTCAATATCTACACCTTCGACCTTCTGACTTCCTGCTATTGGTGCAGCAATTTCAGATGCTGACAAAGCATCCGAGTAGACCTAAGTCAATACAAGCTTAAATGTACAAGCCAATTTCTGCATCCTTTTCTGAAAGTGGGTTTATTTGCCTAACTAATGGAAGTTCAGAGTTCAGGGTAGTAAAACACTTATGCAAGGTCCATAAAAAAACTGAGATGGCCAAGTTCCACTTTAAACTGATTTTTTTCTTTTATGTACAACAACAGCAGTACCCCCAAAAAAAAATCTGAGCTCCATACCTAATTTCATCCCTTTGATGTGCATTAGCAAGGGAATTTTGAATGACTTCAAATCCTACTTTTGTGCAAGTCCTCCACTTTGGATGAGTCTACCCAAAGCAGTTGACTCACTGCGGTCGAGCTAAAGGCACGATGGCAATATTGAATGAACCCATAAAACAAATCACACATGACCGTATAACCTTTTAGGTTTCTTTCTTTTTCTGAGTCATGGAAAAGCTGCAATATAACATCTTCCTTTGCACAACAGATTAATGCAGAGCTCTTCCAAGTATCATTCCACAAGCCAGAGCGGCTCACCAGCAGCACTGCCAGATGTGTCCGACCCATAGACGACTATTTGTAGGAGATGCCAAAAAATAAGACTCAGGAGAAGGAGACAGTGGGTGCCTCACATGCAGTGAGGTATGAGCACATTAGGAAGTGGTGGGGAAGAACCCTGCAAGACTTCCCATCTTCCAGTTCTAGGACAAGTGAGGTCAGGAAGGTAGAAGATGCCATGTGGCTGGTGTCCAACTTTGTATTACAGAGTATTTGGCTATGCCCACTGACCAATTATTATTTACATTTCACCCATTTCACCTAATGAAGGGAAGCCTGACATCACTATTTGGCAGTGAATAGTGAATTTGCCTGGAATGCAGAGGCTGTCTCCACATTCTTTAACACAAATCTTTAAGGCAGGATTTTGTTCAGCTTATTTCAGTTTTTCTCCAGCTCCCACCTCAAGCCAAAGCTGTGACAAACTATACATTCAAGCAAGGAAAAGGAGTCCAAGAAAAAACGCAGGTACCCTATTATAGTTGTAACAGCAAGACAAAAAGGGGGATCCAAGAAGTGCTCCCTCTCCCCATTCACACATACATTTCTTTCTCTGGAAGAACTTGGGCTAAACAGCCTAAACTGCCACTCTTCCCTCCCTCTTTAACAGCAGTTGACAAGAACAAGTCTAAAGAAAATTTGTCCATGAAGAACAGATTCAGATACTCACTCTCTTCATTCAGTACCACAATTCATACTCCTGGAAAATATCCTGACTACCTGATAATCGAGGAAGAAGGGGCAGAAATATACTCCATCTACACCACTGAAGAAAGTAAAGTGTGAAAACACCAAAGATGCCTGATACAGAAGAAGTTAGGTAACCTGGCAGGGAAGATAGTGGGGGGGGGGGGGAGGAAAAAAAAAAAAAAAAAAAACAACAACAACGTTTTTTAAGAGGGGGGGGGGGAAAAAAAAAAAAAAAAAAAAAAATACTCATACCATGCCTTTTTCACGGAAGTTTCAGTTGTGCCTTATTCAACAGCCAGAATACTTTCTAAATACTTTTATGCTGAAAAAAAAATATCAATGAGAAGATAACATACATAGTGTCATATTTTTCAAGATCATTTTATTAATCTCTTATAATTTCAAATGGTACTTTTAGACAATGCTGCTGGAATAAATAACACCATCTCACCTTGCCCCTACAACATGAATCTGGGAACTGTGCTGTGAAATATTACACTGATTTGGTATGCATTACAGTACTGAACCTACCCACCAGCAAAGAAGGGACTTTGAAAGGGAAAACAGACTCCTTGTCTTCTACTACGTCATTCAGGCTTTCCAGTCAAGGGCAGTCTAGATGTTCTGGAGGCATGAATATACTATGAGACTGCTGGTGTCTAGACAACATGGAGATAAGGAAGTTGAAGTCAATCTGCATGAGTATTCCCATGATTTCTTCCAATGGTGGACCTATATAACAATGCTAAGAAGGCAGGTAAGTAAGAAAAGGCTTAATGTAGCACAATCTTTAAAATGTAGGAGAAAACTAACTGAATTGCTGATTTTCTTCTCGAGTATTTCATCCATTTCACCAGTTTACCAGCATACATCAGGACTGCAGAACCGGCATCAACATCAAATATAATTCCTTAGACCAAAGGATGGATGAAGACCATACTTAGCTTTTGAATACTATAATTATTTTATATTATAATGTAGTTTTGTAAACAGATAAAATAATCTATATTATAATTACTTATACTGCAAAGAATCCAGGAATCATGATGACATGGGCAAGTATTAAGTGCTATATAACCACAAACTAAGACAGTCCCCAAGCCCCTAAACATATGAGCCAAAAAGTTCCAAGATGTTAATCCTGCCTCAGTTGCACATTATTCATAATAAACCCAAGATGGATAAAAATCGCTTGAGAAGCTCGTGTCTGAGTTACTAACAGGTATTACTAATGGTAAGATTTAACTTCCAAATATATACTTCAAAGTTGTTCATAAACATCACACAAATTAATTATGTATGTTATAGTAGGGACTTATCTAGTTCCTTTGGTAGCACATAAAAGCAGCGTTTACATCAGGAGGGACTGGATCAGGCTTATCTAAACAACACATGTTGTAACTAACACACGGTGCTACCAGAAAATGGCAGAATTAACAGTATCTGATTTCCAAGAGGTCCATGTCACAAACACCTGACACTCTCCAAACAAAATAGCCCTTCATTACATCCATGCTGCTTTTCACAGCCTAGCTCTCTTCTCTGTGTGCTTTCGACACCTTCACCGTGGTAGCCACTCACTTCTTTCACAGGGTCTACAGTGCTCTCGCCCTCGGCATCCCCTGTATCATTTCACAGTAGCTCCAGTCATCCCCTCGGCACCCAAAACCTGCAATATCCTTACTGCCCATGTAGACCCTCAAGCATGTCCCTAGCTTTGTGCTCCTTAAAACCTCTCCACATCACTGATGCCCCACCAAGCCTCAACCCACCCTGACGTTACCCCATGGAGTTACAAGTATCCTGTGTCCACATCACAGCTGCCATTTAGCTCGCAGGAGAAGACTGCAGGTCAGTCCACAGCCTGGTCTCAAACCCAGCACCTGAGGACAGAGTTTCCCTTTCCCCTTGCCACAGGGCAGACAGCCACTCAACCAGGCGTTCTCTCCTCTACCCACCACCTCTGAGTTTTGTAAAATCAGCAACTTAGTGTAATTACACTGAAATTACAGTGTCCTTTCCATCAGCCATGAGTGATACCAGCCAGCTAAGTCACAAATGCTTGTGAAGGGGAGAAAGGCAAGGGGCGGCAGGCAAGCACAAAGTTGGAACAAATGCAGGAACCTGATTTCCTTAGAAACCAATTCATACATTCAGTAGACAAATAGTCAACAACATGTTTGCATGTCTCTCCCTGTGACTGCCTGATAGCAATCTGGTATGCTGAAAGTTAAGGCAAAGGCCTTGAATGAAATACCAGCTTGTTTATGCAGAAGATAAGAAACACTGACTTCTGCCTGTATTTTTTCCTACATATCATGTCTAATGTGAAGTAACCTTGAAGGCTTATCTAAGAATTTGCTATATACTTTCCTAACCCTGTCAGTCATAAAATGGTTATAAATAAAATACAAAAGAACAGCATAATCTCAAGTTTTGACTAAAATTTAGGTTGTTTTAAAACAAGTTTTTGATCAAGCTTAAAATAAATAACAGTTGGGGTTAATTTCTTTTCCTGAACTATTCACAACTTAATGGTTAATTAATGTTGCATAAAAGGAAACTTTTTCCAGCAAAAGAAAGATACAGAAAATAAATTGTCAGGAAATACAGGTACAGATTCTGCCATCCATATCCACTCTATTAGGATCAGCATGATGCACAAAATTCCTACTTGACGAGGAGCAGTAAAAGAGCAGTAAAAGAGCAGTGAAAACCTTCAATAGTAAAATATCAGCTGCACTGCTACAATTACTCTCACCACCTAGCATACATTATTTTGGTATCCAAAATATTATTTCTAGACCTTAAGACATTTGTTGATTAGGATAGGATTTTTCTGTTGACTAACCATTTAGCTCACAGTCTTAGTAACAGGCTATATATAGACTTACCATTTGCTATTTTTCCTATTATAGCACACTATGATAAAAATAAACCATGGATACAGAGTTGCTATTTACAGTTAACCACAGAAGATATTCCAGCCTGTACTACAGCTGCATTGATTGTGCTCGTGGGATCTACAGATTGCCATCAACTTGAAAAAAAAATCTCACTTTGGTTTAGTAAAACAATTACTGTTGTTGTGGTAATACTGAGGGTTACTCTGGATCACCTTCCACACAAAAAAATTCTCCCTCTTGTTGGGGACAACCATCTGTTCTCCAGTCTGCAAAGAGGTGTGCTCACACCCTGGAGAATAAATAAATAACATTTAACTAGCAAAGCTTGATGCCTGCATTAGGAATGGAAATGAGTATCAATAACTAAAGAATGACTGAATCATCACTAGTTGATGATGCCAGTACGAAATGAAATGAAATGAAATGAAATGAAATGAAATGAAATGAAATGAAATGAAATGAACTTCAGCTGCCTGAATACACACAGCCTTATGCCCAAGGCTTCCACCACTGTGAAAGCTGTATTTGCTCCCATCTTCCTTTACCTCCCAAGCTGAGAGTTTAACAGAATGTTAAGGGAAGATTAGGATTGTTTTGTGTTTTGGGGTTTTTTTTATTTTATTTTATTTTTAGGGATAGTGCTTTCAAGAGGCTAACAAAATCCATTCTTTCAGATTTGAAGAAGGGAAGTTTTCTTGCCCTTGTGGGCCCTTCACAGAAGTGCTTGAAGAGAAGTATAAAAACGTGGGAAGCACAAACACAGAACAACAAATGACAAAAAAGCAGAACCCAATACAACTGGAAAGCATATCACGAATACAAAGCACGACAAAAACAATGCCATGAAGTGCTTACAGCTTATTCAGTTATGGAGGTGGGTTTTTTTAAATTTTATAAAACCCTATTTATTTCTGAACTGCATCTGCAGCTTACCTCATAGATACTACAAAGCAAGTGTTTTGTATGTGAGAGAATCAATCATTCTAAATGCTTTGAAATCCAGAAACCACAAAATTTCAGTTTCCTCCTTTGTTCCAACCTTTCCCAATCAAAACATGCCAGATCATAATTCAAGTCCAAATAAGCTACTCATATAGCATGTACAGTCATGCTAAAAAAAAAAAAAAAAAAAACACCCCAAAAGAAGTTACACAAAAAATAAAAAAAAAAAAAAAAAAAAAAAAAAAAAAAAAAAGACAAATGGAATTCTAGTCTTAAAACTTCACAAAAAAAAGTTCAGTGGCATAGCAGCCATTTCATGACTGACTGTAAAGTAATGGGTCTGATTACAAGATAAGATTCCATGGAAAGTAGAAATATATTCAAAACAAGAAAAAGATTAAGATTTGCACTTACATTCCCATTCTGCTCTTAAAAGCAGCGGGAAGCCTTCCCCATGGCAGCCTGTGTACTAAAGAAACAGTAAAGCAGCAAATAATAAAGTTTCACAGAACTGGCTTTAGACAATGCACTGGTTTTAGTCTACTTTAATCGTGCTCAGTTTGGTTCAATAGGGGAGTTTTATGGCATCCTCACAGCTACCCAGGATGAGTCCTTAAAGTATTGTCACTATCAAGCAAGGGAAATTTCTGCTGAAAACAAAACTTTTAAGTGACTGAGCATACATAGGTCAGCCTATAAAAACACAGCAAAACATAAACCAAGTGACTATCTAGAGAGTTAATGAACCTCATTACATTTGAGACAAGCTTTTTTCACTAGTCCCTCACTACAAATAAATTTTCTTAGTTGCAAGCAGAAAACAAATGGAAGATTAATAAATTTCTTTAACATAAAAAAAGTTTACCAACAGCCATCAACCCTGCCCATTTTTACCCAGGCTGGATTTAGCAAAAAAGCAAATGTTCTGGTGATATAATTTTCTCTGCAGAGCAGAGCAAAATAAAGCAATTCCATACGCTAGGAGCTTTCTTAATGGAAACAGTTAATTTACCACATGAGGAATATCACATGCATACCACTTCCACCTAAAATGAATCACTCCTTCCAGTTGAGAAAACTGAGGACTTTTATCTTCCTCAGGGTGGAGTCCATCTCCTCCCATTGATCCCTACAGAGTAAAACTGCTAATCGTTTTAAGATTTAAAGACATTACTTCTTTTGTGCTCATATATCACATTTCAATGTCTTCTAAACAAAAGAGAAACATTAAACTTCATGCTTGTGTGTAACCTTGAACTGGCTGGTACACAACTTTTATTGCTTCATCCTTGAGCTCCTCTGTAGTTCCATGATCTAATTTGTTACACGAGCAGTATTAAGCTGCTCTCACCAGATTAACAATACGCAGTTTAAATTCCTTAAGGCTAATTTTAAAATGAATCTGCTAATTTGAATACTAGGTAATACACTGAAAAACTGAAACAAGAAAAAAGGCAAACTACGTGTTTTAATATATGTTGTGTTTCCTTCAGAAAGATTAATAGATAGTAAATCCCTGCTCTGTGCAGTTCAAACCAGGCAGAATGTCTCTAGGGCCTGATCCAAAATCTGTTAAAATCAGCAGAGTCTTTCTTTCAAATATAATGCTTTGGGGATCAGTTCTCAAAGGAGAGTCCTATCTAATTTGCTCATGGGAGTGTGAATATAAATGCGGATTATTGCTTGACTAGTGTTTCCACCCTCAGCCTGATTCATCTCCCAGGAGGATGGAGGAACGGTCAAAATTGGAGGCAGATCACATTAGACACTACCATTTATTTGACATAACCTCTTAATAATATGTCATAGGTTCATTTGATTAGAAACGATGCAGTCAGAGAAGAGAAACAGTTTAGAAGTGGTCCCCTTATCGTGGAATAGATACTGAGCATCTGAAATTTTAGACAGTGAGAAAATTTGCTGTTCAGAGTCACAGGGACACTCATGCAATGTTGTATAATATGCATTGCATATAATGTATAATGCATTATAATATCAATGTATAATATGCTTTGCATTGCATATTATGCGATATGCAATGGTATAGCAATTTTAAGTGAGAAAATGTGTAGGAAGATTAAAGTCAAAAAACTGTGTTAGATTATCCACAAATATATACGGGACTAGTTATATATAAAGTAACAGGAACAACACATTATAAACAACAACAAAAAAAAAAAGGCAAAGTTGATTCTATGCTGTATTATTGACATTTAGCTTGACCCTTCAAAATGTTCTTTCAAAACCTAGTACCTCATTTTGACAGATGTGAAATACTCAACAGCTCTGAATTAAAAACCTCAATAGTGGAGTTTAAAACTATGTTCTAAAGTATATTGAATTAGGCTCCATGAGACCAGTTTTTGGCACCTGTTCTTGAAATGAGAAAAAAATAAAAAAGCACCCTGAACCAAGATTATGCATTATTTTCCAGGAATTCAGCAATTTGTTGGAGAGATTAAATTTACTGCAGCTTTGAAATAACAGGGTTACTGTGCATTCTGAAGGACTGAGTGTCTCTGCAGGACTGGATAACAGCTAGCACAGGGTCTCGGGGGATTTTATTGTAGTTAACCCTTCCTCCTGTTCTGTTCCTACTTTTACATGCAAAAGAAAATGTTTGTGCTTAATACAATATTTACAGCTATATGTAATAGTCAGTTCCTTTCTGGTTTTACTGTACCAGCATGCACAAGAAATACATACAACTATATCTGTTATTGCTACTACTTTGCAAGATGTTGTGTATATTGTAAAGCTGGCTCTCTAGTAGAAGGCAGCTAAAGACCTCTGCACTTAAATCTGCCAAAGTTGATACAGCAATCACAAACATGTGTTGTTACACTTCTTGTGGCTCATCTCCACATGGTGCAGCTGTTGTGCTGGCTAAAGAAAATGCAGGCCCAAGGGAAACGAATTTAATTCAGCTGGGGTGACTTCCACTAAAAAAAAAAAAAAAAGTGTTTTAAGGAGAACAGGTGTCTTACAGTAAGGGGGATTGTTTGAGAGGTTTTCCCCAAACTTGCTTTGTTTCTAGGAAGTCTGTTCAAAAGTGGTGAGCCTGTGATAACCTCTTGCAATCTAATTTTTAAATACTATGCTTCAGAAACAATGGATTCCAGAATTTTATTTTTGTTTGTTCATCTTAGCCCCAGGACAGGAAGGCTCGCACAGGGCCTTATCGTGCAAGTTAGAAGCTGGAGGGAACCTCACTGCTGTTGTTCAGATTCTTCTTAGCCTTAGGAAGGTTTGTTTAACCAACAAATGACCTACAGCCCGTGGAAGTCACCAGTTGACACCCCTAGAGCTCTGCCAGTTTATACCTAAATGTCTATTAGGTTAAGCTACATTGTTTAGTAAAATCACTTAAATACAGCCTTCTTCTAAATACGTCTTTATTTACTCAAAATAGCTAACCTAAGCTATACTCTGTAGTCTAACAGAACAGTCTGAAGTGTATGACTTTTGTTTTCTGCAGACGAGCGTTTACCTTGCGGGCGATGCTCCCTTCTCGCGCTGCGCCGCGCCTCCCTGGCTCCCTGCGACCCGCAGCGACCCGCAGCCTCCCTCAGCTTCCCGCAGCCTCCCGCAGCCCCGCGGGGG
>NW_008621931.1:9148-17269 GCF_000691845.1 Merops nubicus
CCCTCAGGAGCTCTCTCTGTCAGCGCTGGCTGAACCAGCTCTTTGGGCAGACATTGCAGCAGCCAGCAGATCTTTCTTTTCCTGTTGTCAGCCTGCTTTCCAAAATAAGGTTTCTCCAGAGGGTAGCCTTTTGTTGTAGACATGTCTTCACACTGCAGTTTCCTCCTTTGGCCCTGTTTTTAATATCTCCCACAAAGTATCTATTTATTACTTTATTACTACATGTTATGTCCTCAGAGTGTCTTATGCAGCCCTTGGTCAGTTTCTTAGGCTTCTTCTCAAGTTTCTATATTAGGTCTAAATTTCTGAGTTTCTAAATCATCCTACTGAGTTCCTCCTTTTGAATAAATTCCAGAACTCACTGAGGTCATTAGCAAAATTAATAAGATATTTTTGTCCTCTGTGTATGTCTGCACATTAAGACCTGCAACAAATCTTGCAGTTTTGCAGGCTTCCCTTCACCAAGGGAAAGAAGATTGTTCTCCCCTTGCCACTTTTCTCAGCAGAACTTGTATCTAAGCCCCTAAGGTAGGAACTGCCATGGCCATGCCTGATGCCAAAAGCCAGGAGCAGATGGACCTGGACTACACTGCACCAGCGAGGAGGAAAAAATAGGTCTCGATTAACAAAGTAAGGAGAACCAACTGTAGGAAGAAATCTGCTTTCACAGTGAAGCCATCATGGGGACACTCACTCCTTACTGTGTGTATGTACAACCAGTATCTTGTCCAAACAATGAAAAAAAGAACTGATTATTTGTAGAGTGAGATTAATTCAGCAGAGTATCTGAGTGTCACTCCAGGAAGCTGGTTAAAGTGATATCTTAAGAGTAATTTCTTGCTTTTCATGGCACTGGAGTGTGTGCTTATCGGGGAAGTTTTATGTTTGAGGTTCAGGGAGAAGGTGATGGCCATCTCCTCTAAATGCTTTCAGATGACTGATTTTCAGAATGCTGCTGGCATTATTCCAGCCAGAGGCCTGGCCATTAGATAAGCTTAACATTATGGTGGCCATTTGTAAAACAGATGAGAGCCGAAATAGCAAAAGGAAATGAGAAACCTAAGAAACCTGCTGGAACTCCCTGCAAATAAAGACCCAACCTTGGAAGGAAACGTCTTAGATCCTTCCACTGAAAGAAAAAATGGTGAGCATAAGTTTTCAGCTGCTAAAACAGTTATAGCCATTCCAAGGGAGATAAAAGCACCAGCTGAAGAATGACCATCACAAATGCCAGCCTCAAGAAATCTAGGAAACATTACGCTTGCTTCCTTTGTGAGAGTCTGCAGAAAAGCCTTTAGGTATTACCAGATAGGATCCTTTTTCTTCTGCTTTCAGGTTGTTTTTTGTAATGATGGCCCGTGGCCATCCTGGCTAAGAATCCTGTTTAATAATCCCTCCTTTGCCAGTATCTAAATTGTGTCATGTGGCACTGGAGCGTTACACCACCAGAAGTTTTGACAGATATCATTTGGCAGATCCTGTAGTGGCCATTCACATCACCTTTCCGGCTGTCTCTTCTCCCTCTCTGCCAGAAATTGCTGTTTCTGGAAGGGGCTTGACAAAAGGAACCACCATACCTGTAGTTCAGCAATTCTAGTTCAGTCAGGTGCCGTAACTCAAACTTGCAAGCAAGTATAACTAAGGTCCCTTCTTTTTTTTTTTTCTTCTTTTAGTAGCTGAAGTTTCCTTTGCACTGGCGTTCGGAAATGTTGTGAGCAGTGATCCTTGGTTACCACGTTTTCACTATCAGGGTTTCACGTGGTAATGGAACTGATGTGGTGGAAACGGGACTGGGGCTCTCTCCACTGATAATTTCCTGGCAGAAGAAAAATATTAAGTCATCTTTTTTTTAATCAAATAGTCTCACCTGAGTAAATATTCTAGCAATTCCAATTTTTCATTTTGTTATCATAATCCATTGCTCAAGCTGTTTTCTGACTGTGCAGCCATAATAGTACTATGAGGACATGAAGATTTTTCAAACTGGCATTGTATTCAGTTTCTTTTACATTTCCACACATAATCTGCATAACATTATTAAATCTTTCCTGTACATTATTTAGCCTCTGGGATCAAATGAAATCATACATAACTGGAACTCTTTGGGCTTTGACAGATGTCCTCTGGCAGATTTCTTGCAGTGGTTTAAGTTGTTACAGCTCTCAGCTATTTTCTTGGCCTTTTCCTGGAATGGGACATGTCTCAGCTGCTCTGGTGGAAAACACTAACCTCTTAGCTTTTAGAGACGATAAAAGCAGGTTTGAGTTACTGCACTGGACTTTGAACTGAAATGGCTGAAGCAAAGGTATGGTCCTTTTCACCAGCTCACCCAGAGGAAGAGTAATCCTTCACAGACAGCTGTCAAAGGGGTTGGAACAGTAACACCAAGGGCTCGCTTGCAAGCTTGTGGAGGAATATTTACAGCGTCTTGCCTCTGGTCCATTTTCTGTGGGAGAGCACGAGGAAGCTGGCTATTCTCTTAAAACAGTGAAGGTTGTAATAAAAACACTTCTGTAGCTCTTTTTTTGTAAGTGAATAGATTCTTCTGAAATCAATCTGCTTTGTGGGCTGTCTCCTACTGGGGGTCATGAAGTCATCCTAAAGAACATGGCACCTAGATGGTGCAGAGTTTGTCTCCTTTCATCTGTACACCTGCAGAAGGCTATTTATGTGTGTGAGAGTTTTTTCTGCCTTATGTATTTTGTAAATAACCTCTTCACTAAAGAAACTTCAGGGTGTATGGTCTCTACCTAAGCTACCTTCCTAGAGATTTGGGCTGAATAGAAATAGTCATCCAAACATCCTCCATTTGTTTTGAAAACCTCCGTATCAACCATTAAATATGGCGTAAACCCCACACCATCACATTTTAGTGAGTTCAGGTGTTTTTGAACAACAGAACATTTAAATCACTGAGTAAACTTAAGAATGTGTCGCTGCCTTCAAGGAGCATACCTTCATTTTAAGAAACCACAGCTGCAACAATAAGATGGAAATTTGACACACACTAGGTTGAAGGTGGCAAGGATTAAAGGTATGGAATTAGGAAAAAAAAACCACCCTTGCACTGTTGAACAGAATATAGGACATAAATCAATAACTAACTTTGGCTAAGCTTTGCCGTATGGAGGTATGCAGCATTTCAGCTTTGCAGTTATCAGTATTTGTCATCTTGAGTATCGGTACACAAGCCAGATGCAAAAGAGGGGCCCGCAGAGAACATGGGGGATGAGGAAAAGAAAATTAATAATTTCAGTGACAATGTACACTATTTTGATGTGAAACAGAACTTCTGCAATATTTCAAGGGACTTACATATATATACATATATATATATATGTGAACAAAAGCTGTTGGAAATAAGCCTTTGACTTCAAAATGTGCCTGATTAAAAAGAATACTGATAAGAATGAAGACGAGAACAGCTGGAACTTTGATTGCAGTTATGTTTTCTTCTGGATGTTTATTTCTAGATCACTTTTGCAGCTGCTTTTATCTACTCCTTAGAAGTTCTTGTAGATTTGAGGAACCATTAGCTGTAAAAGTAAACATCAGGTCTGGTCTGGCTTTATGTATCTTCTTGAAACCATTGAGAGAGCAAAAGATAACACTAAACTAATGCTGAACTGGATCAGACTTAAGTGATGCTTTGAACAGCCTTTTAGCTTTTCAAGCTCCACCTGTAACTAACAGAAAGTTGACTATTTCTAATAGTCTTCTTTCTCAAGCACATACAATTTACCAAGCTCTAGGAATGAAAATGCTCTTCCTGAAAAAAATCCTCTCTCACTGTGGTTCAAAACACAGAATGCTTTCAAGCTTGCCTTCGCTATATAGGTACAGGCATGGCCCTTAAAGCCAGTTCTGCTGCCTTTCAGTACCTATCTGTCATCTAAAATATTATGCTTTGAATAAAATGGATCTACAGTTTTGACTCTGCTTCACTCTATTTTGTTATTGTGGGTTTTTAAGGCTTCTTTACTAACTGTGGTTTTGTATTTGCTCAAGAGCTGTCTGCTTGGAGAGTGAAGAAAGGTCAGGGTTAACCCTGCTTAACCTTAGCTCATGACCTTTATCCGTGGCCTCCTTTTCAGATCTCGGGAGTGCCAGCGATGCTGCTGTGGCCACTGACTGACTCTCATACCAGCTCCCACTGAAATAAACACACCATATTATATTTCCTTGATGCTTCTTTGCAATGGAAGTTCTTGCCATGCTACACTGGTCAAAACCCTCTGGCTGAAGTCACAGAGACCTTTCTGTTTTCAGGTTTCACAAGGAGTTCAAGCATAAGATATATTTTGTTCAAGAATCCTTCCAGATGGCTTCATGAATCTTCTTTCGGGCCTTTCCTGTATACAGAAAATATTTCTTCACTTGATTATAATCAGTTTTGATTTGCCTGTCCGCAGCATTCCTGTTAATGATGGAGATGTCCTCATAAACCTCCATAGGTACTGTCCAAGGCTCCCTGAAAGCCCCTCGTCTTGCAGACATCATTTGTTCTTGCTTCCATCACACCCAGGAAGGCTGTCATTCCAAAGCATTCCTTCTCCCAGGGTCTTTGCCTCTGTCTTCCACACACACTCAGCCTCCTGAAGCAGCAGAGTGCTGTACTCACGCAGGTGGGCTCCAGCCAGCAGTTCAGAGACAGGCAGACTCACAACAACAGAAACTCAAAAGCTCCTGGTTGCATTTGAACCACCAGTAATTGTCAGGACAAATGAAGTGGGAAAGGGGAATACATATTACACCTGAAAATTTGCAGCGTGCCTGACAGTGTCTGTTTGCCCTCTCCGCTCACTGACCTGAAAAGCTGAAAATAAGAGGCCTCAGGGCAGTTCTCTTTCTGCTGCAGTGTGATGTCCTTGGCTTTCTGCACTTCTCAGGTGCGAAAATAAGTTCTAGTGCTAAAATTTGTATTTTTCTTGGAAACAGTTCCCAAAGGGGCATTTGAAAGAATGGCATTAACCAACTAATGATTTTCACCAGCCTGTCAGGGGTAAGCAGGTCAAATAAACTAAATGTTTAATGCAAACAAGGCAGATCTGCAATAGTCATTGATACTCTTTTTGAGGTGGACTATGACATTTAGTATGGACAAAACAGGGGAAACATCCATTTATCAATTTCCATCCTTCTATTTACCAGTCTGTGTAGGTCCCTCAAATACTTCTGAGGGGTCTGTGAAAGGGAACTATGGAAAGCAAGCAGAATGCCAGTCCTCTGAGCAGGGACCTGTGTCACCATGGAAACAGAAAACAGAAGTCCATGAGCAAAGAAGGTGGAAATCCACTGCTGGATTCATCCTGGTTTTATGTTTTCTGTTTGTTGCTGGCTACCTAGAGACCAGAGACTGTCTGCCATGACACACTAGGTGTGCATGTCATCTGAAGGGCTCAGAGGGAAGGGAAGGGAGGGGAAGGGAAGGGAAGGGAAGGGAAGGGAAGGGAAGGGAAGGGAAGGGAAGGGAAGGGAAGGGAAGGGAAGGGAAGGGAAGGGAAGGGAAGGGACACAAAAAAATATTATTTACCTGAAAGTCTTCTGACCTGACATCCTTGAACTTATCTGTTCCTGTACCCAGCTGTTGCTTTGACCGTGCAGCCTTTCTGTACTCCAGAGTGATCTTGCCCTGATCTATCTCCACAGTAGTTGTGGAGAGTTCATGGAGAAAAAGGTCTCTTCTTCCCATGCCACAAGCTAGATCCAAAATGTTCTGCTCTGGAAAATACCCAGGGTGTGTCAATCAGCATCACATCCACAAACTTCATGCTGGAGCAACTGTCCCTTCATCCAACAGGATGGTGCACACAGTGGTGCTATGAGGTGGCAGCAGGAGAAGCTGAGGGAAACAACAGCATTTAAGGCAGAAACAAGGTGACCATAACAGACGACTAAGTGCCAACAACTTAACTCATGGAAAAGGACATGAAAGCAGGCATGATAAAAAAATCTTGCCTAGAATGGTAACTGCTTTTGGATTTTTAATGAGCTTTTTTTTATTTGTTTGGTTTTATGAGCTACTCTAAAATTAATGGCCCTGGTTCAGGAGATCTTTTAAATGACTAGTAAAACAAACATTCAGCAGTGACTTTGGCATATAAAGAAATAGAAGCACCTGTTTAGGTACTGCCCTGGGTAGTGATGAACTTAAGCATACACTCAAGTGCTTTTTTGCATCATACTCGGCTTAGAAACAGAATGATATTTAGCCTTCACAGGGACTTTAAGGGTTTTCAAATGCCACAGCATGGTCAGTTTTCCCTTGGTTTCCTTGTATTTCAGGAATCTTCAATATCTTGGTTTTAAAAGACCTTGTTTTTATTAAG
Organism: Merops nubicus; assembly: GCF_000691845.1. Taxonomy (NCBI): domain Eukaryota; kingdom Metazoa; phylum Chordata; class Aves; order Coraciiformes; family Meropidae; genus Merops; species Merops nubicus. The sequence continues at coordinate 15,478 of NW_008621931.1, forward strand.
AAGTGCAGGGTTTCATCATCAGGTGTGTCTGGACATTCACAGGGTGAGTTTGCCTGGGAACAATTGGTACTTTTTCATAATATCCGTTATTTTCCTTTTCTTTGAATTAGATGCCACAAACAACTGAAAAAACACACAGAGATTAATACAGACATTGTGCACATCTGCAAATGATGATTTGCATATGCTTGCACCGTGCTCGTAATGCTCTGAGAATATCTGAAATGCTCTGTAGTATTCTGGTTTATAACATATCCTTTGCCACAGTTTACACATCGAGAATGCATGCTGAAAACAGGAAACACACATGCGGAGGCTAGGTAAAAGGGGATTACAGTATACATATATTCGACAGAATAGTCCCAGTTTAAGAGTATCGTAAGCATCAGGACTGCATAAACAAATCAGTGCTTAACCCACAGATGTAGCTAATGACCATATGGATTCTCCATGTTTACAACTGGAAAAAACCCTCTGAGCTTTTCTATTGTTTGCTGACTTTCGCCCTATAGTATTAATTTTATTTGTTAAAAACAAGTTATTCACTGGGATATAGAAAGTTCTTAAAAGGAAACAGAGTTATTTAATATATGGCACAGGACAAGATGTACGGGCCTTGTTTTCTGCTGCCTTGGAGTTTTCATGTCCTAGGTGAGTTACAAGGCATGCGACCAAATGTACAACTGCATTTCTTAAACCGATATTTTTGGTTTTATACTTTATTTCTCTTAGATATCCCCCTTACGTTTGGCTCAGAGATTGAAGTCTTCACTATTCTTCCAGCCTGAGGCAGCTGCAGAACTTCAACAGTGCCTCGAGTCCTCCTTTCCCCAGGAGCAAAGGTTACAAGCCCACATCCGTGGGGCAAGCAGGCAGCCTTGAAGCCCCGCCGACCTCCACCTTGCAGGCTGTAACTTGGCACGTCTGCCCGGCGAGGTAAAAAGCCACCACCAAGAAAGGAAGCAAAGCCCACCAGCCTGGGGACCCTCTGCTGTCCCTGGGCTCGGCTCGGGAGGGGCGGTGAGAAAGGGCCCCGCCCGTGCGCGATGGGCGTCTGTGCTTCTAGCCGCGGCTGCGGGCAGCAGCCCTGCTCAGTGTTTCGGTGCTGACGGCGGGAAAGACTTTGGCCAAACGGTCGCTTAAAACAAACTGTAGTAAGGTACGGCGTAGTGTATTTCTTTATGTCTTGACAACTGCTTATTTCAGGCACCACAAAACCGTCTCATTTGTTTTTAGGCTAGAAAAGTCCATTTATCGGAGGCTTTTCTCTCCTTCTTCCCTGAGGAGATCAGCAGGATCTCCTCAGTGACGGCGGGAAAGACTTTGGCCAAACGGTCGCTTAAAACAAACTGTAGTAAGGTACGGCGTAGTGTATTTCTTTATGTCTTGACAACTGCTTATTTCAGGCACCACAAAACCGTCTCATTTGTTTTTAGGCTAGAAAAGTCCATTTATCGGAGGCTTTTCTCTCCTTCTTCCCTGAGGAGATCAGCAGGATCTCCTCAGGGATCGCCACGGGCAGGATGGCTGCAAGGAGAGAGGTTCTCCCGGCAGGAGACGGACAGCCCCGGTCTCAGGGCCGGGGCAGAGCACCCTCTCCGGCTGCGCCAACCCGTGCCACCGGCAGCCCGGGGTACGCCGTCGAGGAGAGGCGGCAGCGCCGGAGAGGGCGGTGTCCTGGCCCTGCTCCCCTCAGTCTCGGCGGCCACCCCTGCAACCTCCCTCGCCCCATCCCGACCGTGCCATTGCACCGTGGCACAGCGCGCAAGTTCCGCGGGACGAGGAACCCCCG
>NW_008621932.1:0-311 GCF_000691845.1 Merops nubicus
GTAAAGCCTGCGCGGGGGTGGAGCTGCTGTCACCGGGGCATCCCCATCCCCATGCCCACCCCTGTTTCCACCTCCACCCCTGTCCTTGTCCCCGTCTTCATCCCTGTCCCCATCCCTATCTTCGTCCCTATCCTCATCTCCGTCTTTGTTCCCATCATGGCTCCTCTTCACTCCCGCCACCATCCCCATCTTCATCCCCATCCCTGTCCCCACCTCAGGGTCTCCTTCACCACAGCCCTCAGCAGGGGCACCCTGCTCAGCGTGCTGGCTGAGGAGCTGCAGCCAGTGCCCAGCACTGCCACCAGCTCCCG
>NW_008621932.1:444-1081 GCF_000691845.1 Merops nubicus
ATCCCCCCCTCACCGTGTCCACCCCGGCCAGCAGCAGCTCGGTGACATTGCCATAGATGACCTTCATGGGGACCTTCTCCTGGGCCAGGTGGTCGGTGAGACACATCTGTCCCGCGGGTTTCCCCGACACGGCTGCCTCGGCCACGCGCCGGTCGATGTGACCCTTGGCTGGTGAGGACAAAGCCCCGTGAGTGTCACTGTGCCAAGGGACATTGCCTGTCCCGGTGTCCCCTCGGCGTCCCCTCACCGAAGGCAAACATGTAGTCCCAGGCCTCGCAGAAGGTCTGCCAGGGCTTGGGGAAGAGGCGGTGGAGGGGCTTGGGCATGGCCATGGTGAGCAGGGTCATGACAAACATGGTGTTGATGGAGCGGATGAACGTCTCCGTGTCCCGCGGCACCTCCTGCTCCAGGCAGCCCAGGCGGGACGCAAAGAGGACGGAGGAGATGCCTGGTGGGGGAAAGAGGGTGAGCCAGGGCACACAGCGAGCCCTGGAGACGCAGAGGACCTTGGGGAACATGGGGAGCCCTGTGGGTGGGACACAAGAGTCCTTGGGGACATCGAGGAACTAGAGGGTGCTCTGGGCACACAGAGGTACCCTGGGGGACGCAGCTGGGGCATGTGGGAGACTCTAGAGGA
>NW_008621933.1:0-642 GCF_000691845.1 Merops nubicus
ACTTAAAGCCTTGCAATTAAGAGGAATTGGGTGCGGGCTTGCTAACGAGGTCGCTAAATGGGGAGGGGGATTAATGGCCAGCTCCTGGGGATGTGTGGGCTTCCCTGCGAGCTGCCTCAGCCCCTTCTTCTCCCCTAAACTGGGCTTGGCCTGAGGGGTTTCGCTGAAATCAGCTCAAAGCTGCCGCTTCTTGCAGGGGGGATGGAAAACGGAAGAGAAAAAGGGAGCGCAATCCCATTTCTGGACACCTGGAGTTTGGGGAGCAGACAGAGGGACGGGAGCTGTGGGGTTTGCAGGGTCAGCACAACACCCCCTGGTCCTCACCCCTCGGCAGGGGACAGCCGTATCCCCTCTGGAGCAGCCCACCGGTGCCACTCACGTGCCCCCTGGTGCCAAACACCCCGTGTGAGTGAGGTTTTAGCTGCGGGGAGATGTGGTGGTCAGAGCTGTCGATGCCACCACACCAGTCCCCCGAGACAGGACAGGGGACAGGCACCCTGCACCAGATGGGGGTTTCTCTGCATGCCTCACGGAGCATCACCCAGGCAAACACGGCCGGCGTGCGGAGCCGGGCTGGGAGCAAAGTCCCCCTGTGCCACATCTGTGCCACCCGCGGATGCCAGCCCGTCCCTGAGCACCACG
>NW_008621933.1:693-1098 GCF_000691845.1 Merops nubicus
CGGGCCGGGCCAGCACCGTCCCCACGTGCCCTGTTTGTGTGCCAACACGTCACGTGCCGCCGTCGGATGACTCGGGGAAGGGGATATTTTTTTTAGTGTTGTTGTTTTTTTTGCACAAAGCCAAAATATTTACATCCCCACGGGGCCAGCTCCGGGTTGCTGAGCCCAGGAGGCCACAGTGGGATCCCAGCGGGGAGAGGGGACAGGGCTCGGTGGGGAGGGTCCCCCCAGACACCCGGCGCCGACAGCTCCATCCCCCCCTGTTTATACATAGACATGTTTGTGCGCGGCGCCCGGCTGCTTCCTCGCTCCCAAACAACTGGATAAAAGTCAAAAAAGTCATAAAAGTTTTCCATTGCCTGAGGGAGGGAGCGGTGACTGTGAGCAGGGACGGGCAGCCCCACA
>NW_008621934.1:0-994 GCF_000691845.1 Merops nubicus
CCGGTGAGTCGGGGGCCACCGGCACCCCCCCTGGAGGGGTCTGGGGTCCACCTGGTGCCCATTCCAGGTCCTCCTGCCCCCAACCCTTCCTCCTACCCCCAACCCCTCCTCCTACCAGGTGTCTCCACGCTGGTGGTGCTGTCGACGGGCGCGGGCAAGTCCCTGTGCTACCAGCTCCCTGCCTACCTCTACCACCGGCGCTCCAAGTGCATCACCCTGGTCATCTCCCCCCTGGTGTCCCTCATGGATGACCAGGTGCCAGGCCACCCACCCCAGCCCTGCCCAGGTGCCCAACCAGGGCAGTTGGGTGCCCAAGGGGCTTCTCAGTCACTGTTGGGGCTTCCTTTCCAGGTCTCTGGCTTGCCCTCGTGCCCGGGTCTTCTCAGAGGTTTTAGGGGTCTTCTCAGAGGTTTTAGGGGTCTTCTCAGAGGTTTTAGGGGTCTTCTCAGAGGTTTTAGGGGTCTTCTCAGAGGTTTTAGGGGTCTTCTCAGAGGTTTTAGGGGTCTTCTCAGAGGTTTTAGGGGTCTTCTCAGAGGTTTTAGGGGTCTTCTCAGAGGTTTTAGGGGTCTTCTCAGAGGTTTTAGGGGTCTTCTCAGAGGTTTTAGGGGTCTTCTCAGAGGTTTTAGGGGTCTTCTCAGAGGTTTTAGGGGTCTTCTCAGAGGTTTTAGGGGTCTTCTCAGAGGTTTTAGGGGTCTTCTCAGAGGTTTTAGGGGTCTTCTCAGAGGTTTTAGGGGTCTTCTCAGAGGTTTTAGGGGTCTTCTCAGAGGTTTTAGGGGTCTTCTCAGAGGTTTTAGGGGTCTTCTCAGAGGTTTTAGGGGTCTTCTCAGAGGTTTTAGGGGTCTTCTCAGAGGTTTTAGGGGTCTTCTCAGAGGTTTTAGGGGTCTTCTCAGAGGTTTGAGGGATATTCTCAGAGATTGGAGGGGTCTCCTCAGAGGTTTGAGGGTTCTTCTCAGATTGGAGGGGTCTCCTCAGAGGTTTGAGGGTTCTTCTCAGA
>NW_008621935.1:0-434 GCF_000691845.1 Merops nubicus
ACCTGGCGTTGGAAGTTGAGCAGCCTCAGGGCTTTGAGTTCTATGGTGGCTTTGGTCCTCAGGTCGCCGGCCAGGGAGCCAGGGAGGTTCTCCAGCTCTTGGATGCGGTGGGCGATGCGAGCCTGGAGCCTGCAGGGGGGTGGAGATGGGGGGGTTTGGGGGGGTTGCTTTGGTTCCTCCCCCCTAAGTGGGGTTGTTGAAGGTGGAGCTCAACAGTGGGGGGCGGTGGGAGATGGGCAAGAAGGTCAACGGGGTGCTGGGTGAGGGAAGAGGGGTGGGCAGAAGGTTGGGGGAGGTTCTCCTCACCCTGTGTGGTCACCTCGGGAGGTTCTCCTCACCCTGTGTGGCCACCTTGGGGAGGATTTGGGCCAGCTCTGGGCTCTCCAGGTCCAGAGGAGACAAGGAGTTTGAGGGAGGTTCTCCTCACCCTGTGA
>NW_008621936.1:0-745 GCF_000691845.1 Merops nubicus
ACTGAGGTCTCAGATGCAGTTAAACAGTCTTTTTTGGTTTGGGTGGCCACAGAAACACAGCTGTCTCCACAGCCTCCTCCAAGCCACACGTTTGGATTTCTTCAGTTTAAAAGTTGAGCTCTGTCTTTGCTTTTTATTTCTCTGTCCTAATGCATCTCCTCCAAAAACTTGCAGAAGGTGGTCTAACACTGCCACTGATGTGTTAGAGAAAAGGTTTAGGCTGTAATCATAGAATCCTTTAGGTTGGAAGGGACCTTCAAGATCGTCAAGTCCAACCATTGAGCCATCAGGGCTCTAAAGTCCTCTGCTAAAACAGATCAGAATCTGTCAGGGTTGGAAGGGACCACAAGGATCCCCCAGTTCCAACCCCTCTGCCATGAGCAGGGACACCTCCCACTAGATAATGTGTTCCACGAGGTGATACTGAAGACCCCTCCTTGAGTTCTGCTTCAGAGAAAATGAGAAGAGACAGAGCACCTCTTCCCTCTAGCAAAGCATCTGGCAGCTCTCTGGAGCTCTGGCACAGGACGACTAGGGCAAGGTGTGCATGTGTATGAGAACAGGTATGCACTGGCACACAGATCCATATGCAAATATACTCCCATTGGAACCTACACCTCCCAATCAAGACATGGGTGCTTAGTATGCAGCATAAAATGTGTGTTTATTGACGTGGAGCCAAAGTTAGTTGCACAGAGAATAAATTTTTCATCATATCCTGGAAAATTCATCTCACCTAGTGCAG
>NW_008621937.1:0-12871 GCF_000691845.1 Merops nubicus
GGGCCTGCCGCGGACGGGGCGTGTTCGGCTCCTCCCGCAGCCAGCCAGCTTCCCCAGCGCACGCGCTCCGACTCCTGTCGAGGAGCCTGCGTCTTCTAACGAGTTCACGGGGCTGCTGGTGCAGCGCAAGCTTAAGCCGCCTACGGTGAGCTGAAGCCTCCTCCCTGCTGGTGGTGTCACCAGCTCAAGGCTCGCAGATGCAAATAGCCACCTGCCCGGCCTGCGTTACACCCCGGGACAAGTGCGCCCGGCCCTTCCGCACGAATCAGCCCCGCTTCTTCTCAGCGCTTTAGCGGCGCGCATGGGAACGCCTGGCAAACAGCCGTTATCCACCGCGAAGGACGGAACGCAAGACTGAAGGACTTGAGGACTGCTTAACCACATGAGTAATCTACCAGCCATTTAAAACCCATTAGGTATCTTTGCGTTCAACCTACAGTTTCCCTCAGAAGCTGCTCTAAAGCACTTGGCTACAGGAATGATACTGTACCTCAGCAGCATACAAAAGCTAAGTAAGATGTGCCTGAATTTTTTCTAAATGCTCAGCAAAGATGGATTTATTAAGCATAATCAGAGGTGCATGCAGAACCGCAAAGCTGAGCTTAGCACCCAAAATGGAGTCAAGTTAGTTTCATGCCAAAACAGAGCTGGGTAAAGGTGATGGTAATAAGACTGTTCTCGGCATAATGACCAGTCAGCACAGCTCAGCTCACTTGCTCCAAGAGGGAGAAGGTCTCAGCAGAACAGAATCAAGCATTTCCCCTACTCCAACAAACACCTCAGCCAGAAATTACTGAACTGCTTGAGGGAAGCTACACTCCATCTTTCCTGGAAAGTCATAAAACCCAGGTTAAAAAGAGCAAGAAGAGAGAGCACAATTCCATAAGCAACCTAATGGTCAAGGCTGTCAGTTCACCACAAGGAGGGAGAAACCTGGGCTGATAGTACAATCCCAGTGATCTCTGCTCATGTTCCACTACCATCCTGAGACACAGCCCACCAGCCTAAGCACAGAGCTCTGCCTACGACACCTAGAGGAGAACACAGGGCAATAGGGAAGAAGAGAAACAGCCCTGCTGAGGTGAGTGGTAATGAGACAACACTGCCACTAGAGGGGCTGGCACAGATTAGTGAAAGCCAGTAGGGTTACAGCAACATAAAATCAAAGTATTACTGAAGCACTTTGGTATTTGCCTAAGAAATATTCAACCGTGCTGCTCTTTAAAAGCAAAAGAACAAAATAACCCAGTTCCAAAAGGTTACCTGCAGCAGAATCTTCCCTGGCACTCTGTCCTGAATCAATTGACTCAGAGGACACATCTTCCAGCAGTGATCCTCTTTCACTGTCATACCCTTCTTCAGCTTCTCTTCTATCCCAGAAGTTGGCCTCTTCATGCTCAGGTGGAACATGAACAGCCATCTCCTCCTCCTCCTCAGTAGGCTGTTCCGGCCTCTCATCTTCAAGCTGCTGAAACTCCTGATTGTTCTCACCAATGGAGTTTGGGTTTCTGATGGAAATGTCAGATTCAGCCTCTTTTGCACCACCTGTGACAGACAGGGAGACATGAATAAGCACTGAACAAATGTGCATTTCTTACCTCCAGCTACCTGCAGTGAAACACTGCCTTTGACAATTTTCTTGAGTCTTTTCACTTCAACACTTTAACACTTCAGCTTGTGTATTGCTTTCAGTACATTCTCAATCAACTTTCAGTATAATCTAATAAAATGTTTTATGGGATTTATGTAAGGTAGCAACCTCATGCAAGGTATCAGTGAAATATTGCAAGATGAAGTGTTTTCATTGTTGGTGACTTTATCAAAAATCACATGCTCAACATGAACTACTATAAGAGGAGCCTTGCTAAGAGCCTCTTCCATGTAAACAGGCAAAAATATGACAGCAGGGACACCTAAGATTTTAGGTGCACAGATACAGCACCCAGATTTTGCGTTAACCACTGGGTCTCTCATAATTACGTGCTAGCTAGTTCAGAAAAAAAAGGCTGCTCTAGATCCTCATAAAAATTCAGCGTGTTAGTATATGCACATCCCTGCTTCTTGAGAGGAGGAGGTGCAGACATGACCTGAGTGGCTCCCTCTAGCTAGATCCATGCATGGATCCCACTTGCCTTACACAGAACCTGGCCCTTAAGAGCAGACATGCTGAGCTCAGCATTTTCTCTCAGGATCTGTCCCTGGTCCGCCCATCATGATGCAAAAATATGCATTAAAAATAAGGGAATTCCCAGCAGATTCCACAAGGCCTTTTTCAGTTCTGCTCCCTCACACCCTTAAAGCTTCTCTGGGTTAAACAGTGTTGTCTGGCAGAGGGTTTTACTTCCATTTCACCTATTTATTAGCTGGTTTAATATCCTACCTTGAACGTGCAGCTGATCATCTTCCTGTTCTGGAACAGATGCAAGTGGGACACTCTCACTAGCAGATGAGTATTTACTCCTTAAAGAATATATTAATTCTTGAATATCATCCATCAGTGCACTCTCCTCATCATACAAATCCATTTCTTTCACCACCTCCTCTTTATTTTCTACCACTCTGGAATCCAGAACTTTTCCTACAAAATCCATAATGGTTGATTCTGAAAACTCAAGTATCTGGTCCAAAGCTTTTTCTGTATCTTCACTATTATGGCTTGCATTCTGAGCAAGCTCCATCTCCACCTTCATGTCGTGAAACATGGCTTCTATCTTGACCACATGCTGAAGCCCAAGGTACTTCTGTAGACGTATTACACGCTTTTCATCAAGAAAATCTCTCATTATTGTGAGCTGCTTTACAGACTCACTGAAGTCTGTTACAGTGCCATTTGTGGCTGCTGAGCTGTCAGCAGGGCTGGGAAAGCGTGTAGATTGATGATGTTCATTTCTTGTATGCTCTAAACTTTGCGCCTGTGAATCTTTCTGTGAAATACCCTCTGGGAGACCATCTTTCCTTTGGTTAAAATCATTGTTGTCTTCTGTGTCAGGAGAAGGGAAGTTATGTTCTTCAATAGCTGATGGTTCCTCAGCTTCAGGAGGCTCATCATCATCTTCCACAACATGTCCCATCTCATCCAGTTTAGCATCTTCACTTGCTGGCACATCAACTTCTTTGCTCCCAGTCTCGCTTGCATCTTGCACGCTGACAGGTTTTTTAGCCTCCTTAGAAGACAAGTTTGTTTCCTCTCCTGTTTCAGAGGCAGGATTTGTGCTTCCCAGAACAGCTTCACTTCGTAGTTCTAATTCAGGGTTTGTACTTTTAACATTTATTGCATCACCCTGTACACTTGCAGCCCTTGCTTGTGACAGCTTTGCACTTGCAGCATTCTCATCTTCCAGTAGCGCTTCCTCTCCTCGTTGGAGGCCTGGGTCATCTTCAGCATCTGGCTCTTCAGATTGCAGTTCTGGCCTTAGTGTTCTTTCTTCTGCTAAATTTGTGCCAATATTTCTGTCTGAATCTGCATCCTCAGTACGAGCAGTTCCTTCCCGAGTAAGATTATCTGTATTAGTATTCTGTGAAGTTCTTTTTGGTTTTTCTTCAGGGGAAGTTTTCTCGACACCTTCTTCAAATACTGTCATCTTGCCAAGATTTCTTGAAAGCTCTTCTTTCACATCTGCCTCTGAATACTCAATCTCATTTTCCCATGGCCTAGATTGCTCAACAGCTCTTCGATGGCTTGGGTCTCTCTCCCCTGCAGGGGTTTCTTTCATGTTTCTCATTTTCATTTCAGGTCCTTTAAGAGAGGTGGTTTTTTGATTTTCATGATCAGTCTCTCCTGACTGTTTCAAGTCATCTTCATGTCTTAGAAAGTCTTTCTCCACAGCGGGTGTTCTGGGCTCTGGTCTCTCTTTCAAGAGGTCAGTATCTTCTAAGTCACTTTGAGACGTATTTTTTACATCTTCCACTGGTTTGGCTGGAACATCAACAGAAGGCTTGTTCTCAACTCTTCCCTTCTTCATTTTCTCCCATAACTTTCTGTACTTTAAATCACTTTCCAAGACGTCTTCCACGGTGTCATCCTGAATTTTTTCCTCATCTTTCTCTATTTGAGCAAGCAGCACTCTTTCTGGACTTCTGTTGGTATCACCAACAGATGGTTTTAAAGCATCTTGCTTGCTTTTAGCAAATGACTTGGACTCCAGATCATCTCCTGCACTAGGCAAATTGTGAGGCTGAGGCACAGCTGTACTCTTCAGCTCTTCAGTATGTGGTTCAGTTCCATCAATGGTGAGCTGCTCTTCAAAATGTTCAGTTTTGTTTGTTTTTTCTTTCAAACCCAGATCACCTGAACCTACAGGTTCCTTCCTAACAAGTTCTTTGGAGAGATCCTCTGGCTGAGTTGTTGCTAGTGCTTCTCTTTTACTAATTAGCATCACTTCATCATTTTTCTCTTTTGTTTGTTTAGATTTGGACCTATCCACAGTTAAACTAGCACCCAGCTTCTCACTCTTACTGAAGGCATCCTTGATCATTAATGCATCTGAATCAGGTTCTTCCTCACTGTCTCTTTGGTTATCTAGCTCTGTAGCACCCTTTGCATCTTCATCAGCTTCATGATTCTGTGAGTTGATGTCATCATTTTCATCATCCTCTAGATCTGCTGGAGGTGCAGTTTCTTCCTCTGCCATAAAAGACAGCAAAGGAATTTCTTCAGCCTCATCTGCAAAGTCTGGCTCCTCCTCTGCACTAATGCTCAAATCTTCATCCAAATCATCTTCCAGTGATGTAACAAGGTGAGTCACTTCATCATCTGATACAACAGCATCAGCAGTTGAGCCAAATTTTGTTTTCAAGTTCACAGAGAGCTCTCTGTTTAAAAGTGTATAGGCATTGACTTCTTCATTGTCTTTGTCAAGTTGGCTGGTTTCACCCTGAGGAATACTGGTATTTTTGGCATTTTCACTTTCTAGCCCTTTTAGCTTCCCATGTAGCATTCCTTTCAAGTGCTCATGTGCAGTGTGATCTCCCTGAGAGTTTTCTTTGTGACTATTGACACTGGAGTCTCCCCCAGTATTTTCAGTTCCTTTTATAAGAGAACTGTCTTCCTCCTCTGTCATGGTGGGGGCTTCCTTGTCGTCTTCTGTGCTTAGCTCAAGATTGTCTGTCTCCAAAGCATCAAGGGACTTCACTGAATCATCCTGTTCAGTCTCCTCATCCATTTCAATTACTTCAGCTGGTTTTGCCCCCAAATCACTTGACTCAGTTTCGACTTCATCTGCTGTCGTCTCTTGCAATGACTTCAAGAGCTCCTCCACATTATAGTTATCAAAATCATCCCTTCCACCATCAAAGCAAACAAAGTCTGTTTCCTGAAATGAAAAACAAGATGTAGTCACAAATGGTATTTTCTTTATCACAGTGATGAGACCAAATCCATTTGGTCGGTTATAGAGAGATGCAGCAGCAAAGGAAATTATATTAATGGTGCAGAATTAACCCTTTGAGTCCTTAACTAAAACTCTCCTTGAAATCAGTGCAAGTTTTTCCCAAAGACTCTTAGAAACCTAAACAAAAAGCTTAAGGCTTAGCTCTGTCAAAGACCTCCTAGTGAGGAACAAACTGGAACTCAGCATTGGAGTTGACAGTATTATACTTCACCCATGCCATATAACCTGAATTAAGAACAAATCTATTGCTGAATGCCACTGAGGAGAAGAAAACAAACACCACTACGCTGGTCTATCACAATCTCTTTTAGCTGTCTCTCCTGAAATGACCAAGTCCTTCAAGCAGGTGCTGCCTGTCACAATTTCTGAAAAATAAATTGAACAACAGCATGAACTGCTGAACGTGATTTTGTAAGGGTCTGAAGCTGCACCCACAAACAGGCATTGCTCACACAACTCTGGATTTAATAGCTGTTAGTTCATGAAAGCCACATGTGTGTGTAAGGGATGAAGGGCCAACTCTAGAATCAAAGCGTATCAGGTTTTGTTTCTGATACCACTTTAAACTTCAAAAGTTTGGGAAGAGAAACAATGCTGACTACATACCAAACTGCCTATGTTTAAGGCAACCAGCAGCAGTTCTAGAGCTCAATCCAAACTGATTTTGTTAGAAGAAAGCCAGAATATTCAAGAAAATAAAGATCAATGCCCACATTTTGAGCTGGTGCTTAACACACTCATAGCTGCACAAACATTCCACCTGCCAGCAGGTATGTGAATCTCTGCACATACATAGCTGCTTACTAACCAAAGGTAACTAAGGATTGCTGATAATCCCATTCTTCTCCTCGGGGATTTTACTGAATGTTGAATTAAGAAACAGTAAGAAGCCAAAGTGAAAAATAACTAAGGAGACTTACATCTGTTGGTAATTCTAGCTCTTCATTGGAATAATTATGATTTATTTCAAGTAAATCCTTTGGAAAATATCCAAAATCGCTTCCAACCTGCCAGAAAACAAACACAAGGAAACAAAAAGCTGTAAAGAAGCCTTCAAAATCATGTGACTATGTTAAAATCCTAATTACAGACACTAGTAATAAACACATCAAAGTCATGGTCGAGTATTTCTAAATTATGTTTAGTACTGTGATTAAAAAGATTAGTAATACCTTGCTCATGCAAGAGTTTTCATTGAAGTTTTACACTTGCATTTCACAAAACTCTTAAGTTGGGAGGTTTCACTGTTCACATTTTAAAGCCTGGCTTGTAGTAAGTGATGAGGAGAGTCGGGAGTGAAGCCCAGGCATCCTGCTACACCTGCTTTAACTGCTGTTCTGCGTGTTCACTGGCACCACACACGCCTCAAGCACCTTGTAGAGCCATAGAATCATTAAGGTTGGAAAAGACCCTTGAGGTCATCAAGTACAACCATCAACCCAACACTACTATGACCACTAAGCCATGTCCTGAATTACCATGTCCACACTTTTTTGAACCCCTCCAGGGATGGTGACTCCACCACCTCCCTGGGCAGCCTGCTCCAACGCCTCACCACTCTTGCAGGAAAGAAATTCTTTCCAATGTCCAGTCAAAACCTCCCCTGGTGCAACTGAACCCCATTTCCTCTTGTCCTACCACTAGTTACTTGGGAGAAGAGACCAACCCCCACCTCACTCCAGCCTCCTTTCAGGTAGTTGTAGAGAGCAATATGGTCTCCCCTCAGGTTTGTCTTCTCCAGGCTAAGCAATCCCAGTTCCCTCAGCCACTCCTCATAAGCCATGTTCCCCAGACCCTTCAGCAGCTTCACTGCCCTTCTCTGGGCCCGCTCCAGCACCTCAATGTCTTTCTTACACCATGGCACCCAGAACTGAAGCCAGTGCTCAAGCTGTGGCCTCCCCAGTGCCAAGCCCAGGGGCACGATCCCTTCCCTACTCCTGCTGCACATCTTCAAGTATTAAGCATAAGAAGATCTTTGACTAATAAGAGCTACATCCATGCACAATATTACAGCCTGAAATATTTTTTTGTACTTAAAACAAAAAATTTTCTTAAAGTAGATGTTAGGAAAACGCAAAATTATACCTGAGGTTCTATTTTAGAACCTGTGTGGAAAATATACCCCTCCTGCCAATGCACCATTGCTCTTCAGTGACTAATACAAGCAGAAACCAGTGGCAGATGGCTATTTTCAAGCAAGTCAATGTGTGAAGCCAAGGCAAACAGCAGAAGACAAGAATCTCTTATCACTCACTGGATAAGATCTCCACAGTAATGCTCTCACTCAGAGTTCTGACAACAGCTGTCAAGCAGCCAATATTAATAGCAGCTATCACTACAGAGATTAGATAATCCAGGCAATTAGAGCCCGGTGGACACACCTAGAAAGGTAGAGTTCCTAGATGACCCAAACATTTAGGGTAAAAAAAAAAACAAAAAAACAAAAAAACACGTGTTGGTCACTTCCTCAATGTTTTGTTATAAAAGGAAGATGATTGTTGCCAATTTTTCTTGAAGAGTTTGTTTGGAAAGAGCAATCAAAGAACAAATTAAAAAGGAAATGAGTTATGTCAAACACAGGGATATACAGATATATGTATTGTTACACTGATATCACTGAAATAGGCTAATCTGGGCTGAATTTTTCTGGATTTAAGTGGCATAAAAAGAGGAAAACTGTATCCAGTAAATATGTACATTTTGTTGTGCAAGTGAAGTAAGCACTGATAGCTGAAAAAGGAAGCCCTATAACCTATTTCTGACTCAAATCTTACCTCCCATAGTTGATACTCTGAAGTTTGTTACACACACACACGTATATTTATATATAAAATTATTGCCTCATCTTTTGTAAGCACATGGAGGTAGTCTGTTATAGAAAAGAGATCATGTACGCAGGTTTATTATTGGGAATTACTGGGAATGGGAAATTAGGCTAGACAAGTCAAAACAAAAGCTTCCCTTTGTGCAACACACTATGATTTACTCTGAATTGGCCTGTTTCTCTCTACAAACTTCTATTCCAGTTTTAAATCATCTTTCTGAAAACCAAAAGCCAAAGCCTCAAAGTAGCCTCCTTATAGACTAATCTCCATGGCTACCATTATAATTAGGCATCACAATTTGAAACTCATTTAGTCTAATCCCAGCTGCTGACCACACAAGTCTTCTCTGCAGCAACCCAGTTTGCCACTTATGTAGTTTACAAGCCATAAGGGATCTGCATGTCCAAAATTTCATCTGCTCCTCTCTCTCCAAGTCCTCTCTTGTCAGGCAAAAAATGCCTCATTGTGCAGATAACAGAAAACATTCTTCATTCTCTACAGACCACGAGAGAGGAAAGGCACCAAGGACGCCAAATAAATGAGAAAAAAAGTGCATCCTTCATTTTCACTCCCTTCCCAGCTAAAATGCTGTGAGCAGATGAAACGCATAGCTGTGTATTCAGCATCTGTCTCCACCAGTGCCCACGTGTGACAGCCAGATGTGGCAGATAGACCAACCACCATGCCAGACCCTCGAACCACCTACCTCAGCGACAGAAAACTGATAGCCAGGAAAGAGGATACTCAAATGTCTTTAGTCTTAAAGCCCACATCCTTAAAAGCACAGGCATCACAGGTACCTAAACCTGCAGAATGCTGATCAAAGAAGAGTTGTTTCAATCTGCATTGTTAAGAAAATAGAGAAACAGGAAAAAATTCCCTAATTCTCCAAGTCCTCCAGATACACTGTCTTCCTGATTCACCTGAAATTTACCCCTCCTGTCTTACTTTTTATTACCCTATGTATAAGATCAAAAAAAAACACCCAAGAAAACAACAATCCCCCAAAAGCCACAATCTGCAAACAAGTCCAATTCTTGTAACATGAGGCCAGAAATAGTTTTTTTCAACATTAAATCAAAGGAATAAATCTCAGCTCTCTGCCAGAAGATAAAATAATCTTCTGCAGCAATAATTTAAAGAGTCTTTGCTGAAATGTTCTGTTAAAAAGTAGCAGTTTTTACTTGGAATTCTCTGAAGTAGTTTTGGAGTTCTGGACCCTGCTAAAGATAAGGGCAGAGCACAGGAGAAATACACAGGAGGAGAATCTACAGAACACAACTTGATGGTGTAAACCACGTGAGGTGGGTGCTGACCAGAAGACACAGCACAGTGGACAACAAAGAGTACCAGGTGTGCTCCACCTTTTGTCTTGGGGGAAAAAAAAAAAATATAAATCAAGAGTTTTCCTGGAACTGATGTACCCGTGAAATTTGTAACAAAATCACTATTAAATCATGGTCATAGCAGATTGTCCAAGCATTTGGCTTTGCTGTATTCATGAAGTTTGGACAGGTCTGCTAAAAACTGCATGTCTTATAATGTATAGAATGTATATTATAGCTGGGTTCCAGAATGCTTTCACATGCAAAATACTCACTGAGCTCTATGGGAGTTCTGCAAGCAATAAAATATGAGACTGGGAGCATAAAATAAAGGAACCACTGGCACAGGGGAAAAAAAAAAAAAAAACAACCAAACAGTAATGGCTTGGAATGGGTGGAGTGAATTGGAAAAGCAAAGGCAAATAAAGCCCAGGCACAACTGCTATAGAATTTTCCAGCCTTGGTGAAAGGCTCCCTTCTTATCAGACCATCTCCCTTTGGGTCAGAAATACGATTGTATATCTCATAGCTCCCCAAAATTGATTTCAGGATAAGAGCCTGTGTTTACAACTTGTCTGAAATGAGCCTGAGGAAGCTTCTCACACACATTCCCCTATCTCTGCTCCAGTTATCCCTGGATTTCAAAGTTTCTGTTATGCCCTAATAACCATTTTCCCAAAAAACTTTAGAGAATGGAAGAAGTCAGCAGGGTAGAAGCCCGGGATCAAACGATACACACGAGGACACAAAGTCACAGGATTAGATCCCAAAAGGGCTGCAGCAGAAGGTAACTCGCCTTGCCCCTGGAATTCATTTGCTCGCAGACCTCACCAGGAAGCCTGGTTTTAATTAGCAAGCGACAGCCTCCCCCTGCCTCCAGGGCTGCCTCCAGCAGGCATGGCTGGTATTCATAAATCAAGCTGCCCAGCCAAGTCTGGCACGGGAGAGACCCCAGTGCTATCTGTGGGTCAGGACAGGGAGGGACATGCCAGTGCCCTACTCCACAGGCAAGCGTTGGCACCTCTGACCCCGCTGCCACCTTTGCGCGCCAGTTGTTGCAACATTACAATTAATGCAGAAGCAAGCAATCAAACCAGGGTAAAAAAAAAAAATAAGGGTTATAGCCACCAACTGAAAGGTATTAGTATGTCATCACAGCCCTAAAAGGACGACAGAAAATAGTGTAATACGATTTTAAAAATTACAACAAATAAAATGGAGCTTTGCAATTCTTTTAGACCTGCCAACTTCAGCTTTTACTTGTTAAGCTCCAAGCAAACATCCTTTTGACTCAGAGACACGCCCAACTGTACGTGAGCTTCCTAACAGCAGATACTTAAACTGAATAGTAACTCAGCAATTACCTTAAACCTGCTGTCTGATCTTGCAGTCTGCCTTACACCTTGTTGGAAGATGCAAAATCGGCCCCACGCTGCTACTCCATGTCTCAAGAACTGGCAGCCCTGGAAACCTGTACTGGCTAATTAACCAAATTATTTATGGTATAGTAGATGTCAGAAGGGAATTACCAGCACGATACAATTATAAACTCTTCTTTAACCACGTGCTGCAATTTTCTGCTGCCTTCTGTATCATTCTAATGGGATTCAGCTCCTGCTGAGAGCTTGGCTGTCCACACCCAGCGTGAACTGGTTAGAGAAAGTGATACATCCTGCTTTTCACTAAACCACTAGTCCCACAGTCAACACCCAGGTGCTGCTTCAAACAGCCTAGAACACTGTCACAGGCAATCATGCACCAGCGGAAGAAAAGAAGTTGAAACAAATCATTTGGACAAAAAACAGCATGTGGAGAAAGAACAGCAGCCTCCAGACTGCCAGCATTTTCAAGGGAAATACACACAAATTGCTTTTCCTCCAGGGTATCTCAGTTCTGCTTCTGTGGGGTAAGTAAGGTGTTTATCATGAAACCTGAGAGGAGTGTTCTATGAAATAATTACAAGATGACCCTCCTTTCCCATTAACCCTGGAATTGCCCGAAGAAGACAAGGACTTGGACAAGACCACTACTCTGCAAGCTGCTACAATGTATCACTAAAGCTGAGAGACAGACCAGACTTTTTAAAAATCTAATTTGCCTTCATTCTTCTCAGTTTTAATATTTTTCTCCTCCAGTTCTGCATATAGCTGAGATAAAAAGTGGGAAATAGCAGGTGAATATTAAGAGAAACGTGATTAAAACATATATATAGAATGATGTTTAGGAGGATTACATGTAGAACAGGATGAGACCACATCAGAGGTAAAGGCAAGTGTGGGCTTAAGCCTCCCTAGACAGGAGGGAAGGTAAGCTCAGCTTCCAGGCAGGCTCATGGGCCACCACTTACAGCACTGCAACAGGAGGGTCTCAACATAAAGGCGGTTTTCTAACAGTTTTTAGCACGCATTAGCGTTGCCCATTTTTCACAGCACTTAATGCCTTAGGTTTGATAAAACCACATCCCTTTTCACACTGGTCTCAAGACAAAATGGCATCCATTATGTTGTTTAGCTATGTTCAAAACCCTAAGTGTTCTCATACGAGGCAAAAGGAAGGAAAAAAAGTACTTACACTTCCAGCCCAAAGCTCGATTGATTTTCCTATTAGTTTGTAATATACATACACTGCTTCTCCTTTCTTAAAATTCACGAAGCGACAATCTGGACCTTTAAAATCCTGCATTGCCTTCCCTCGACACATTAACACTGTCCAAAGAAAACAAAAAGAAGGATAATAGTTAAAATAAATAAATAAATAAACAAACCGTTTCACAAAAGATGTCTTTGCTAACTGGCAAAAAATAAGACCTCCCTGCATGCACCCCTTTCCTGTATTTTTCAGATTGGGCCAAGAGATAAGAATTTTACTTGCAGTATAAGCAAAATAAGGTGTTGGTTTTGGGTTTTTTGATTTTTTTTTTTTTTAAAAAGCAAGCTAACTGATTAGGATAGGCGTTTGACAAAGCACTTGAGAATTACATTTCAGAATTATGCTACAAAGCTAATTATTAACAGTAAATTAGATAGGCTGATAGATGACATCTATGTCCTAACGAAGGAGCTTTTTTCAGCGCATAAACAACACCCGGAGATTGGTTTTATGAAAAGAGGGGTTGCAAGGAAAAGAAAAAAAAAACAAATCCCAAGGAGCTGTGGGAATCTGAAAACTTGGTCGAGAGGAGAACGACGCTGGTAGGCGCCGCGTTTCCATTTTCCCGATTCTTCCCAATTTCCGTGTCAGAGCAAGAGGGAGAGGACTCCGAGCAATGTCCCCGCGGGGCAAGCGACGGTCGCATCCCTTCCCGGGGCCGCGGGGCCTCCCGGCCGTGCCG
>NW_008621938.1:0-7738 GCF_000691845.1 Merops nubicus
GATTCCATAATTCTATGAAGTGCTGGCATGAAGAGGTACAGCCCTATGGCACAACACTTACATTAGCAGCGAGGTTGGAAATGTTCTTCTCATGCCATATTTTAATCCTGCTGTTCATGGTGACTTTTATAGATCACTCTTTTCCCTGGCACGCTTATGATTGGCTGGAGGAAGTTGTTATGCAGTGCACTCCTTGGCAACACTCTCCACTTGAAGAATATGCCAGATATGCCCTTTGAAGACAGTGACAAGAAGCATGTGCTCATACTAGTACTAAATTTGTTCCTATGACTTGAAAAAAGTGTAAGTACTTCTTACAGACAAATAAATAAAAAGCATACAAGTATTTAATTTAACTAAACAACAACACCAAAAAAATAGAGAAAACATTTCCTGAACATTTTTGCAAACTATTTTAATTATTATTCTGTCTTGTATTTCTATTTTTATTCCTTATTTCAGCTGATGCCAGAGAATACAAATCCCTGTCAAGTTCATCATCCTCTGATCTAGTCTACAAAGCCAAGGAAATGTTTGTGTCAACAGGCATGCTCAGAATATGCAGGAAAAGGTGAGTGTTGTTACAGACAGGTTGGCACTAACTGCAGTTAGGCTATGCCAAAAAGCACCTATGTATCCTAAAAAACCCAGCTCTCTAAAAGACATTGTGAGGAATTTTGCACAAGCTCAAACTAGACCCTTACATTAAAGCAAAGCTGCTTGCTCACTGCTTAGCAATCACTCCTGCTTACCTTTCCCTTCAAACACACTCACATGGTATCATTAATATCACTGGAGTGTGTCTATGACTTTCTGGCATCTATTTGATATTTAGTGCAGCACTGTCAAATGAACTGGTGAAGCAAACTGTGTGGACAAAGAAATCTTTAATATACTAAACTACACACCCCCTCCAATTTTCAGTAAGACATTTTAAGGCTTTTCCAGATATTTCCTTCTTGAAAGGGGAAATAAAAGGCTGTGAGTGTTGGCATATAAACTTTTGACCACATTTGTTTAATAACATCCTTCATTAAAAAGACTACTTCAATTCAGCTACCACGCCAGATTCACTGTTGCAATAAACACCACTAGTGGTGGTTTCTGTGGAAAACACTAGATTCTGCTTTGATCTTTGTTAAAATTTAACCTCATTTTTTCATACATTGTTTTCTCTGTAATCTGGAGGGTTTTTTAATAATTTATACTTTTAAAAGTCTTAAAAGTGGAATAGCCTCTTGTTGAGATGCCTTTTATTCTCTTCTGATAGGAAAGAACCAGGATTTGTTCTTTAAGTACCTCCCTGAATTGAAGGGTAAAAGCATGAAGGTAAACTTCTAGAAACAGTCTGTCTGTATACAAAATGAGACAGCTCCTCCTCTTCCTTACACTGTCATAAAACAGGAATAAATCCAGAGAATTTAATGTAGGCATCACTGTAGAGCACAGGTAAACATGTCCAAATGTTCTGAGGGGCTACAAATGACTAGAGAAAAATAACAACAGTGCTTACTTAAAATGTAAAGCTAATAAGTGGTTTCACTGGAATAATTGTCTTTAAATCAAATCTTCATACTGAAGTTCTCACAGTCAGCTCACAGGGAACTGTGAGGAACGTGGTTGTTAGGGTGAAGTGTTACCTATAATCATCTCAAATATATGACAGCAAAACTTCCTCTTGCTTTGTTATGATATTTTTGTGTGGATTTTCTGCTAAAAGGACAGTTGTGCAATATGAAAGCTGAGAATGGGTAAAACACAAGCAGAAAACATGAGGGTATCTCAGATGCTCTTTTATGAAGTTGCAGGCCCTTTGAGGAGGAAACACACAACTTACACCTCAGACTAACAACCTGAACCCAGTGATGCTGCTGCCTGGCTGCTCCTCCCAGCACGTGCTTCCCAGCATGGAACAGCATACCCAAGACATCTTCTTCTCCCCCATTTTATTCTATCCCCTGGATATGTTGCCCCCAGGCCAGCAGCAAGAGTGTGAGGGAAAGTAGTGGTGAGAGGCTGAGAGAGAAGTGGGAAGTAAAGGCCTTACTCTTCTCAGAAGGCTACTCAAGAAGAGTACAGGGATTTAGTTAGGGCATGTAGAAAGAATATTAGGGGAGGAAAAGCTCAGCTGGAACTCAGCCTGGACACCACTGCAAGAGATAATAGAAAGTGTTTTTACAAATACATTAACAACAAAAGAAGGACCAGGGAGAATCTCCATCCATTACTGGATGTGATGAGGAATATTTTTACCAAGGCTGAGGTACTGAATGCCTCCTTTGCCTCAGTCTTCAATAGTCAGTCCAGTTATCCTCATGGCATTCAGTCCCCTGAGCTGGAAGAAAAGGGACAGAGATCAGAGTCATCCCCTCATAATCCAGGAAATAGCAGTGAAGGACCTGCTAAGCCAGTTGGACACCTATAAGTGACCATAAATCTATGGGTGATGGTGGATAGCCAACTGAACATGAGCCAGCAGTGTGCCCAGGGGGCATCAGAAATGGTGTGACCAGCAGAAGCAGGGAGGTGATCATGCCCCTGGGCTTGGCACTGGTGAGGCTGCACCTTGAGTCCTGTGTCCAGTTTGGGGCACCACAGGATAAGAAGGACATGGAGGTGCTGGAGCAGGTCCAGAGAAGGGCAACGAGGCTGGTGAGAGGGCTGGAAAACTGCCGGAGGAGGAGCAGCTGAGGGAACTGGGGTTGTTTAGTGTGGAGAAGAGGAGACTGAAAGATGACCTTATTGCTCTCTAAAACTACCTAAAAGAAGGTTGTGGTGAGGCTGGTGTTGGTCTCTTCTCCCAAATTACTGATGATACGATGAGAGGAAATGGCCTCAAGTTGTGCCAGGGGAGGTTTTGACGGGATATTAGGAAGAATTTCTTCCCCGAGAGAGTGGTCAGGCACTAGAACGGGCTGTCCAGGGAGGTGGTGGAGTCACCATCCCTGGAGGGGTTCAAAAAACGAGTAGATGTAGCACTTGAGGCTATGGTCTAGTGGTTAGGGAGATGCTGGGAGGAAGGTTGGACTTGATGATCCTGGAGGTCCTTTCCAACCACAGTGATTCTATGGTTCTCCTTTCATAAGGAAGCACAGCAACTGTCTGCAGCATGAGATGGGACAGATGTGGGACAAAAGTGGTTTTTCTCCCAGGTGGTGTCCCCTCTGATGCCACCTTCCCTCTCTTCACCTCCTGTGTAGCTCTTACTTGCCCCAGTACTTCCCTCCCCTTCCCTACAGAGTCGCCCTACACTCTATACACCAGCAGATCACTGTCAGACATTTTAGTGGCAGGCGTGCTGGGAACACTCCTTCCTTTCCCCTGGCCTTATTCCTGTGTCTCTTCTCACTGCCCTGGCTGTCATCTTATGTTCTCAAACACTTGCAACCCCCTTTTCCAGGCAGTGGCACCTGGCTGAGCTTGAGGTGTGTTGCCTGCCCCAGCACCTGGCTGTCCTGCATCTCAGGATGTGAGGAGGATGAATAGTTTGAGGTACTTCTGTTCAGGAATGAGTTGGAAATGTCATTTTAATTCCAGCCACGAGGGGACCCTCATAGTTTATTGTCTCTTTCCTGCTCAGTTCTGCTGATCACCCACTGAGCTCTATACAAACATGCTCACTTCCACCAATATACTACACCTCCCTCATGAGGGTCTGCTCAAATCCCAGTACCCCCTAAGTCTGCTGCTATATCTTTGGAATCTGCACCCAGCTTCATCCCACTGCTTAACCCCAGCAGCTTTGGATTCCCCTTTCAGGTCATTAACTTTCTGTAGTCTTTGGGTTGCTCAGGAGTAACACTCTGGGGTGCTGGCAGCAGGGCTGGGAGATGGAAAAAGTGATTTCTGCACGTGCTGACCTACAGATTTGGGGCCAGACATCCAGGGCCCAGGGCAGGGGGCAGCTGAAGCATTAACTGCACATCTTAATATAGCCACAGTATGATTTTAAAAACTGCTGCCTGAGTTACAGCTATACCAGTACCTGAAGGGAACCTACAGGAAGGCTGGAGATGGATATTTCACAGGAGTGTCCAGCAACAGGACAAGGGGAAATGGATTTAAACTGAAGAAGAGCAGGTTCAGACTAGATCTTAGAAAGAAGTTCTTCAGTAGGAGGGTGGTGAGACTCTGGAAGAGATTGCCCTGAGAGGTTGTGGATGCCTCTCCCTGGAGGTGTTCAAGGACAGGATAGATGAGGCCTTGAGCAATCTAGTCTAGCTGAGAGGTGTCCCTGCCCATGGCAGGGAGGTTGGACTAGATATCTCTAGGGTCCCTTCTAACCTAAGCCATTCTATGATTCTGTACCACTTCTTAGGTTAAAGCAGATTCCTAACCAATTTTTTCATACGGCATTCATTGAGCAGATGTCCAGAGTTTACATCAAAAAGACAACAAATCTTTCATAGAAAAAATTGGCATATAGCCTACAAAAATTAATCTGAACAATAAAGAGCTCCCATTTCCTGCAGCTTCCACATCATACGGGTGGGTCTGGGGTCTCATTCTCCTCTTGCATGCAGTAGGTGTGTACCTGGAGAACGTGATCTGGTGATGGTTTGACTGTCACATGCACTAAGTTGCCCACTTACAGCAGCCAAGACTCAGCACCTAAACCACCCCGCGGGGGTCTCCAGGCAGTGAAGCTGCCTAACCCTCACTGTGGCTGCTGCTCTGCCAGCCCGGAGCCTGCTCTGCTCCCACCTCCTCTGCGCAGGGAGGCATCGCCTCTCCGCAGGGTTCCTTCCTCCGGACCGACACCTCTCCTGAGCGAGGTCAGCCCACCCGCGGCTTCTCTTGCTCTCTTCTCCAGGTGGAGCTGCGCTCTTCACTGCAGCCACTGGAGGGAACCTCAGCCTCAGTCAGGAAAAGTCGGGCGGGGTCTGCCCATAACCCAGACCCACTTGGGCCGGACACCTTCCTTCAAGTTCTGGAAAAGGGCCCTACGATATGGAAAGGTACCCATCTTTTCTCCTCCCCGAATTATATCCTGAAAGAGATATTCTAACTACTTAATAAACGTTATCTTTCTTGTATTTGTTGCATCTGAGAGAGACGAGAATCACAGCTCTCAGTTACTTTTCAGGTCTTCTTAGGTTGGAACTGAAGGACCTGGTGTTTTCCAGCTGCCACACTCTAAGCTCTCTGAGAAGTCTCAGGTGGGCAATGAAGTATTTTGTATGTGCTAAACAGACCAAGTCAAACCCCAGGCTCCCCTCTAGATCCTATTTAAACAGTTGTCCACGTGAAGACTTTCAAACCTATTGGAAGTGTCCATGGCATCGTTGTCTCTGTATTGTCAAGGCTTAGGCACCCTATGGGAATGCAAACTAAAAGGAAGGAAAAATAAGCAACATGTTAATGCCAACGATGTTTAGAAAGGGATTTCATGGGAAGGAAATAGTATTTTTTTTTTTTTTTTGCCAATATAAATAAAGGCAGAAAGTTCTTCTGCAGCTGGAGTGTGTGAAATGTGAAACCCCAGCAGTGGGTAGGAATCAGACTGATGGTGCTAAATAAAACTCCTGAGCCCTGCAGTGGGAAGGCGATCTGGTGGTTACAGGAGCAGAGAGCAAACCTGGAGCACCCGTTTCTGCCTCACGACATGCCTACACATCAGTTTGCCCATCTGTTAAAGAGGGACACAGGTAGCTGTGTGTCCTCAGATCTGGCTCCTGCCAAGCATCATTACTGAATGCTGGCAGCCCTTTGCCCTCAGGAATGCAGGATTTTCACAAGGACAAGTCACTCCCACTTCACCAGGACACCAGCACCATGCCTTTGTTAAAACAGCTGTATGCTTATGAGCATATGTGGTGGTACTGGACTGACTGAAGAATCTCTTTATTCTCCTGGTAGAGTTGAAAGACTTTGAGTTAAATCTTAAGCAGACTTCAGAGATCAATAGCTCTCTAAAGCTGATATGCTATAATAACTGCCAATTAAACCAATCTATCCTTATCCAACCCATTGCCACTAATCAATATTATTAAAAGGACATTTTCCTATTTTTATACATGTATTAACTTACTAAAATCAAATGCATTGCATATATTTTGTTTCTATCTTCAGTAGTTGAAAGTAAAACCTTTAAAATTATATTTTATAACTGAACCATTAGGTGCTCTCAGCCCTATGTGGTGTGAGTTGGTGGTCTCAGAACTGTTGCTAAGGTTACCTAAGCAAGAAAACCTTTTAAATAAGGTTTCCTAATCCTAGACCACACATAATCCTGTAATTGCAGAATCAGCAGGCAGAGCAACGGCTGGAAACCGAGCTGTCCTTCCACAAGAGGCAGGGCTGCTGGAAGGGTTCCTGCTTGGCCTGTGAAAGCTCACACCTAGCCTCTTGCTGGGGAATAAAATCTTCTTCTATCTTGCTTGTCTGCAGCCCACAGCTGCCACAGCCAAAGAAAGTAGTTAACTGGGTCCAAGCTCTGTGTGTGTGTGTAATCCTGCATACCTGTTTCAAACTGGCATCTGCGTTTTCTGCTCTATCTGTAAGTTTATCCCTGTGAGTCTTCTTCTGAAAAGTTATAAAATCATACTTTTGATTCAGTTGTTACAGCTCTAGGTATGTGTTGGGCCTAATCACTCTTCACGTCTTGATCCTGCCTTCCTGCACTGTAAGATTTGAAGCTATGGAGTTAATAATAAAAGTGGTGACTCTATCTTCTTTCAGAAAGAACTTAAACCCATTGGGGTCTATCATGAAGGCACTCTGTCCACTGGTGAAAAGCTGCACTGCCAAGTGTTTTCTTTTTCACTTTACCACGAGGGTTGTTACAGAATTTGGTGGTTGCCATCACTGCTGCCTCACCCACCACATACACCTGAACAGCTCCTCAGAACTCCCACAACTGCTGCTACACAAAGAACTAAATCCACCACAAGACACGGCCATTTAAGCTGGAAATTCAGACTGGCCAAATTCTTGTGTAGGTACCACCTAAGTCTATGAAAACCTCGGAAGTCACTTGAGTTTTTATTTGTGAAGTTTCCCAGCTGCCTTTCTGCCTGCTCCCGGGCCCCGGCAAGCTGCGGGCTTCGTGAAAGGCACAGCAGTTGCCTCAGGAGAGGACATGTCGTGTGGTGCCTTTGTTGAAACAAGACTGTTTCAAAGACTACCTGTGAAATTGGGCTGTAAAACAGTCAGCAGCAGCTGAACAACCTGAACGAACCAAGACAGGCTGATGAATTATCTATAGTACCACAGGAGTGAGGGGTCCCTGCCACGGCCACGGCTGCGCTGCGTGATGTACAGAGCGAACACAGCCCCTTCTGCAAGCAGCTCACAGCCCAAGAACCGGGCAAGAGACAACAGATGGCAGAGACAGATGGGAGAGTACAAGGAAACAATGAGATAAAAGAGCAAAAACTAAGTCAAAGACTTTAGCATTTGGTTCCAAAATTATTAATTTTACTAATCATCTCAGCTGATGTAACCCTACTGTTGGATGGCTTTCCTGTTCCAAAGGTTTTAATAGCTACAGTTATGACACATGCCCCAGCCCAGCATGGGTTACATTTTAGGGAAAAAGTGGGAGTTAAAGAGGCAAGAAGTACCGAGGCGGGGGGTGGTGTGTGGTGTGTTCTTACGCTGTTTGCTGAAATCCCTTCGGTAACGGGGGGGCTGGGGTATCTCGGCAACCGGGGCCTTAAGGCACCTGCACTAAGCTCGGCTCAGGAGGTGAAAAATGGCAAATTCAGGCTTCACCGCAGGACGGCTCCGCCCCGCC
>NW_008621939.1:0-11334 GCF_000691845.1 Merops nubicus
AATGGGTCCCATTTTTTGTTTACAGCTAGTTTGGTAGGAGACCCACCACAGTACCAGACTGACTTGTAGCAAACCTATTGTTCTTATCTTGCTAAGGATAACTGGTCAAACAGCTGCTTCTTCAATCAGCATGTAGGTTAAGGGAGAAAATCCTCATTAACTTAACTATTAAACAAATGTACTTTTAACCTTACATTTCTGTTACAGAAACAAAGTTGGTTGGTACATTGCACCATTGAACTCTCCCTCAGCATATCTTTAGGACAGTAGTTACTCAGTGGGATAATCACAGAATCATTTAGGTTGCAAAAGACCTTTAAAATCGAGTCCAGCCAAAGCTGTCCTCACTATCAGATCACATATTCTCTTCCTGCAGTCTTCTGCTTCACTACTTTCCAGACTGATCCTTTGGACAACAGGCTCCTTCAGTATGCAACCTTGCCATATGCCTAAAGCAAATTCATCCAGTGACCTGAATTAAGCAGCTGGTAGAAAGGTTATGCAAGAAAAGTTTTATCAATAGCATACACATATCAGCTCTTTTTCTGAGTCTGCTTTCAAGACTATATTCAGCTGTATCTTTTCAAAAGGAGGTTATTGCCAAGGACAACTTCTGGAGCTACATCATGCACGTCTATGAGTACCTCCGGCAGGTAATTTATGCGAAAGCGCCACATTAAAAACCTAAATACCTTAGTTGTAAACGTTGGGTTTTGGACTGTACTGTTCAGATTTGCAGCTCTGTGTGGCTATTGTGTATGTTATGTGCCATCTCAGAAGGCTTCTTCATTCAGATTTATGTCATTTATTGCAGTTCTTCCTCCATTGCCCATTGCTTCCCTATTGTTCTAACCACAATCTAGAGAGGTGTGCAAGTCTTTCTTGTCTGTACGGATACATGAAAGTGGCTGTGAGAATATTCTACAGTTTGAAATGTATTATAAAACCAGTATTCTACTGTATGGCAAGCCAGCCAGGAGTGGAGAATAAGATACAAGTAAAATAATACATACTGTTTTTTTCATGCCTTATCCTAGACTTGGTTAAAACAGTGGGAATGTAAGACACATTACTATTACTTAAAATAAAATGAGTGAAATTGTATCTATCCTGAAGTTATCATATCTAATCCTAAAGTTAAATGTAAGGACATGACATTGCTAAGGATTTTGCAATCTAAATTTGACCTGGTAGTATTACTTTTTTATACAGTGACTTTATTCAGGTATTTGTAGCACACTAATTGTTTAGGTATCTGATTCTTCAGAAAAAAGATTCTTCTCCCTTTTTATGAGATGCACACTGCAGTGTGTACATCCATTTTCTTTTTATTTCTGCTTCAATTTATACACCTTATGGAGCCTTTCAAAGAACTGGTTTCTGTAGAAGTCTTAACTAAGAGGCTGGGAGAAGTACAAAACCCTGCATTGCAATTCTACAATGACAAGCATTATGAGCTCGTTTACTTCTGGGAAGCTTGATTTTCACCATTAAGGCCAACTTGTTGTGGCTGTCTTGCCCTTCCTGCATTTTGCAGCCCCCCTTGGGCTGGCTCCTGGCTTCTGCTGTAGGCTGCATTTCTGTGGAAAATGCTCTGGAAGAGCAAGCATCCTCCAGAGACTCCACTGAGTATGGACTTCAAAGAGCTGGGCTGGAGCTTTGACGCGTTACTGTTACCAGGCGGGCCACCTCTCTGGGGTTGCCGAATGGCATTCCAGTGTGGCAGGTGAGCTGCTGTGTGCTGGGCTGCTGCTGACGCCCCTCTGGCTGAGGACGTGCCTCAGGGGCAGAGTGTGTTGCAGCACGTTATCAGGTGTGGTCGGTCTTGGCCCACCTTGTCAGCATGGGCATGTGTAGGCACACTGGCTGGCATACAAGTTTCTGCTGTTGCCTCCAAGCAGCGTTCTTTCCCTGCCCATGTTACTTCTGTCCTAAGAACTTAAAAAAAAAAAAAAAAAAGAAAACACACGCGGGGGGGGGGGGAAGGGCAAATCAAACCCAAAATTCCCTGGGGTACAAGATCCCTAAGCTCTATTTATAAAGGATGCTTATTCAACTTGACATTACACTGAGACAACTGCATGGTGAGGCTGTTGAACTGTATATGCTTCTGTCACAGTACTGTAGTTTCAGTTCCTTTGGTTCTAGGATGCAAAGATGTTGTAGATCATGTTTTGGGAATCATCTAGAAAATACAAAGTGGCTGAGGTAGCATTTTTGTTTTTTTCACGTGCAGGAAGGGTTGTAACGTTTAAATTTAACCTTGCCTGCCTGTCCACGTGGGTCTGTGTGCACTCAGCTTACACAGTTGTGTGTTCTGTCCATGTTCTGCAACGCAGGGTTGTTCAGCCTTATGGGAAGTATCCTACTCCTTTTTGCAGAAGGGCATGACATGAAAGAAGTCAACAGGTGAAGATATCAATTGAATCTTAAAATTTGAAGGAGGAATGGTCCTTGCATCCTTTTTCTTTGTCATTCTCTAGAAGATGGGAACATCTGTTTCTCGAGCTGAGCAACCAAAGCCAAGTTCATCTCCTTGGGAGATTCTTCTAAAAAAATAGCAATAGAGTAGCATTATGGTTTCATTTCACTGTTTTGTTTTTTTCAAAAAAAAATATTAATCTTATATTAACGTGTGAACTTCAAAAGCTTTTTTTCCTGTAAGAGAATCCAATATGTAAAAGGAGTAACTACTCTAAATGATGTTAAAATTGGCATCAGTATGTCTCAACTCTGAGCATCTTGTATGTTTCGTAAAACCTGTTGGTTTATTTGTGTCATAGTTTTGACAAGCTTTATGACAGATCACTAGACCTCTATGCCAGGTGAACGTTTGTCTTTGTTTTCTGAAATAGTTTGTTCTTTATTAAATAGACTAGAGAGCTTGTTGCTTCTTCCGATTCTATGATCTTCTGAATTTGGTGTGGCTATATGCTATGTGCAACAGCTCTGTAAAAATTGAACAAGTAAATATTCTGAAGTGTTGTGGAATAATTTGTTGTTGTTGTTGATGCCATACATTGGGCTTCTTAATTGCCTGCCAATTATATTACTTAAGTTCAAGAGTGTCTTGTTACAGCTCAATTGCTTCCTCCCTTACTAGCTTTTCAGAAGGCTAGTGAAACATATCCTGGATTAGAGTGAACAGAAAGAAATGGTCAAATTAATACGACTTGGTTTCCTTTGAACCCCTTCTTATTTCCTAGGCTTTGGACAGCAAATGTTGGTACACAGATTTGGTTCCTTGCTGAAGCATTTAGCTGGCTGCTAGTGGATTGATCTGTCAATGGAAATGAAATCTTTTCTCTTGTGTAAATAGGAACAGGTTAAGATGGAGGAAAGTGCAATTACACTTAAACTTGGATGCAGCACTGATGTTTTTTTTACATCATTTGTAATAAGTTTGTTCTTTGTGACCACTCACAAGCTTATATATGGAATAACTGCCATAATGGTTAACTGGTTGTACAGGTGGTCTGTGTGCAAAAGGGAGTTGCTTTCTTCCATGGTATTAACAGTCTCTGAAACCTCCAAGAGACAACTGCTCTCCAAGCTTCAAAGATATGGAAGTGATGAGAGCTTGCACTTAGCAACTGTATCTAAAGGGTTCAGGTAAAAGGTAGGACAAAATTTTAAAAACCAGCAGCAATATCTTCCGTTGCCTTCCTGTGCTGAAGTCTGGTCAGCACTTTGGTGTTCCAGTGCCCCATTTCTGGGAGCAGAACCCTGACCAAACTTCAGTTACGAATGTCAGGTCTTCCTTCAGGACAAAGAGACCTTCAGCTATTGCCAGTGATGGCTGAAAACAGACTGCAGCGCTGAAGCTGTGTACAGACTGTTGGAAGCTGTGGGGCCAGGCTGGCCTCTTAATCTCAGCCCATGCTGGGGCTTGGGAGCTCTGTGTGTCCAGGACGAACACACTGAAATCTGCCCGTGCTGGTGAATAGGACTTATCAGGTTGGGAAGGCTTCTTCCAGGTGTGAAGCAGGGATGATTTTCCTCATCTGGCATGCAGCGGGGTGGTGACAGAGGAAGGACCTGCTCCTGGTGGGCTGGCAAGAGCCTGCCTACCAGTGCTTTCTGACTGCCCAAAGGAGGGACATGTGGTCAGCCCTCAACAACAAAGGTTTTGTATGTCTTTTTTTTTTTTTTAAAGCAGTATTTTTTTCACATCCTTCTGTTGTTAATCTTCCTATTGAAATTTGAGAATATTTATTTTCTCTAGGGTGTAAGCATTATACTTAGCTACATTACTTATTCCATAATATATATTTTGACTTTTGTCCTTACATTGCTAAGTAAGTAGAAAGCCTAGTCTTCTGGGGCATCTGTGTATATGTCTATTTAGCCTAATTTTATGTGAAATGCAGTTTGTGTCTCCTCTTTGAGATTCCAGTCCTCTCAAATGAAGGGGAACATCTAAATCTCAAGTTGCTGTTGTCTTTGGATGTGCCATATCACTTGGTTTAAGAAATAGCTCCTTGGTCATATTGCAGCTGTAACCTCATGCCCAAGCCAGGGGCTGAGGGAGCAAAGCGGTCATCTTGAATAGTGGAACGAAGAGGAGAAATAGTATTGTGAAGCATTACTAGTAACCTGCAAGCCAGGTACCACCAGCTATGTAACACTTCCTAGAAGTATGTGCAGAGCAGAGCCATAGCTGTCCCAGCTGTTGTTGCTGAATGGGGCTTAACAGAGACCTTTTCAGCATTGCTTGAAAGTTAGGTTCAGGTTTCTCTTTTCCTACACTGGAGAACTGTGTACCTCAAAGAAATGGTCTAATTTCTCTTGTCTTAACTGAGCACTACTAGTTAATAAATGTTTGCTTTGCTGCTGGCATAGCTTGAGAAGCTCCAACTGCTTCATGAAATTAAAGTTACTCATGGTAAAGAGCTTCCCTTCATTTGGTCTGAAATCGATTCTGCCTTTTTTTTTTTTTTTTTTTTCTTTTGCAGCTTCAAGAGAGTGTTTTGCTAGGAGCTGCTGCTGGTGGAGTTAGTTTTCTGAAGTTTTGTGTGCTTTTTTAAAACAAACAAAATCTATCTCCCTTGGAAAACAGATGATTGTTTGGAGAAGAAAGTAATCATGGTGGTGGAATCTTCTGGCCTTCCCATGTGTTCCAGGTGTGAATGTCAGTCTCTGTGCACTGCTGCAGGGATCCCCAGGGACTTTCTGGTAGTGTGAGTCCAGCCATAGCAGAGCTCTGTAACAGGAGACTTAGCCAAGTGTCTGTGTTTCCTATGTGGTTTTGCTCAGAAAAAGGCTACATGGCTTTCTTTTTTTCCTTCTTTAGGTGTAAGAAATTGGGGGGATTTGGGCACGTGTTTTTACACTTGGGATACACAGTTATGTTTTTTCCCCAAGGAGTTCTAAAATGGAGCTGGGAGACTAGAAACTATAGAGTTTGCTATAAAAGTGCAGGGATCAGTTGGGCTGATAGAGGAATGATTACTTTTGAGTGGGGGACAAATACTCTGAGTTCAGTATTTTTTGGTTTTCCCCACTGAATACAACAGATAGCTGGAAGTAGGCAAGGACAGTAACATTCCTGGAGGAATGTACAGAGATAATTAAGATGATGATTCAGACTAGAATTGGTACAATATATTTGTAGTTGGTCATCCCAATGCCCTGACTTACAAGGCTAGCCATCAGTTGTTGCTGGGAATACAAAAGGTAGGGAATTGGTTTTTTTAACTGCAGATCTGTTGCAACTGGTGGAAAACTACTTGGATTTTAAAAGTGCTGAAAATTTATTCCTGTCCGCAGAATTATTTGT
Organism: Merops nubicus; assembly: GCF_000691845.1. Classification (NCBI taxonomy): domain Eukaryota; kingdom Metazoa; phylum Chordata; class Aves; order Coraciiformes; family Meropidae; genus Merops; species Merops nubicus. Next base: position 5,780 of record NW_008621939.1, read on the forward strand.
GTAGATTCTATGCAATGCTGTCCATCTAATGAAGGTTTTACTCAGCTTTACTACCAGGTTTTACTTAGATTAAATCCTATATCTGAATTACTACTTTGTTTATTCCTCAACTGGGAACTGAAAGTGGCACAGCGAAAGCCAGAAGTGCGCATTGTCAAGTATTTAGTTTGTAGAATAGAAAAGAAAATGTAATGAAAGCAGGTAAGTTGTGTTTACTGCAAGGAATAGGTTATGTCTAACTGGAAACAGAGCCTGGTAGCTTTAAAGTCTCTTTAGTACTTGAAACGAGGTGAAGTAAAACACAGTGACAGCTGTTCTTCTTGAAAGATGTTGCAACACCTCACTTCTGGATGTGGACAAGTTCCATGAAAGTTGCCACTTCTGTGGAATTGCGACAGATGCTTGGGTTTCTTTGCACAATAATGTGGGAAGAAGGAAGCCTTGGAGAGTGACCTGCATTTTTGTTCCTGTGATGAGCACTGCAAGGTCATTAGTACTGTCCTGAGTGAGCAAGAGCTTAAATTTTAAGCTGTTACTAAATGCTAGAGTTTTGCCAGAGGAGTGACATTGACTTTACTGCTCTCAGTAATATGCAGGACAAAATTTGCCTTGCTGAGATGTGTCCTCCATGCTGCAGAAACTCTGAGCTTGCTTGGGTAGGGTCTCCTCTGGTTGCATAGCTGAAAATGAGAGCAGGCATAGTTCTGTGGTGTGGGAAAACGTATAGTCTATGCCAGCTTTTTTCTCATTGCTGGTGAGGTTTGGAGGGGGGAAAAAAAAAATAGGGTTTTCTGTAGTGCAAATTTATAACCTGTTGCTGTTTAGACATATATCAGTTAGTGTTTAAATACAAGCATTTTGATCATGTGCACAATACACTGTTGAACATTGTTGTAATGATTGTTTCATCAATTGCTAATTTTACAGTATTGGAAATGGTGATATCCATGACATAGTAACAAAGTTTGGATACTAGGTATCTCTTTTGCATACTGCAATGGAATTAATTTTGACTTGTAACTGATATTATCAGAGTAGACTGCTTGATTGATTCTGATTGTATGAGTAGTTTACTAGATATTTAAAATGACAGGACATGATCTTGTGAACCTTGGGGCAAACTTAAGCAAATCTTGGCCTGTTGTATTTTGAGATGTGTCAATAAATGTTGGAGAGTATCTGGGAAGGGTGGTTGTGTGTATAGTATGCATATAACATACCTTAAGATGTGCTATTTACAAGGCAGGTATTTTTTGTCTTTACTCCTACTTGATCACATATGGATCTCTAGGTTGCAGATTCTTGTTATGTGCAAATTAATGAGTAAATTGTGCAATACTATAAAATCTGGACACCAATATAATTGCAATTATGCAATTGTATGTAGTGTAGAGTCTTTAAACTGTATGTAGTTGGCTTGCTGGGCTGTGTAACCCTAGCGTGTATGTCACTCACAGCTGTATAAAAGACCTGCCATTGATCTGGACTTCTTCCTAGTCCTTAGGAGTTTGGACGTGCTTGGTGTGTGTCTGGAGGAGGGCTTCCAGTTTAATGTCTCTCCAGAAGGACATGTTAGCATGTGCCAGAACTGCTGTGTAAACAGAATGGTTAGTGGGAGTGAGTGGGGGAATTTTATTATTTTTTTTTTCAAAATGACTGCAGCTGCCATCAGATGCAAATATAGTTGTCAAGAGAGGTTCCATAAATTCAACTGATGGGAATGCTCTGCTGTAGTCTTCTATCTAGCCTGCTGTGCCTAGCATTGTCACTTTGCAACAAAGTAAAAATAAATGCAGTGCAGCAAAGTACTGCCATTGATGACTGTCCTGGGAGTGTGGTAACGATTTGTCATTGGCCAGAGAATTTTCTGCTGCTGCCTCAAAGGTGGTACCATTTGCTGAGTGAAACAGAGAAGTGCTTCTCATTCACATTTCTTGCTGTAGCTGTCGTCAAGCTCCGGGCCAAAGGGAGATGCTGAACCTTTCAGTGTCAGGCTGTTACTTCTCATGACCTGTGGCAGTGGGTTCTGTCTGCTGGTCAGGCAGCGTGACTGGAAGTGCAAGCACACAAACTGGAGTGCTGTCCAGAGCTGGGGTTTCCCGCAGGCTGGACATGCAAGGTGGGAGCAGCCTGGGTGTGTGTCTGCACCCGCCCTTTGCGGGCACCTCGGCACCAGCCAGCGGGCGCTCAGGGGTCGGGCACCCCGAGATCCCTTGTATCCTGCTTGGCCAAGGAGTCCCACGTGCTGCTCTAGAGTAGCAGTAAGAAGTCTAATTTCAAGTAATAATTGAGAAGAGTATTTTGAACTAGTTCACTTTCTTAATACCACAGCAATTTATTCTTTGTAAGTGGTCTTCAATGAATTTGAACAGTTTGTCCTCCAGTTAATTTTGGCTGCGCTACAGATGATCCTTGAAAGCCTTATTAACTACTGTGTTTGTGTGGTTTTTCTCATGCTTATGTTAAATCTACATATATGAAACAGAGCAGATCTTGTAACTATGTATATTTATCTTCCATATATTTTTCTGTATTAACATATGAGTTGCAGCAAAAATCTCTAAAAATAGCACACTAAATTTATTTTACATATTTCTCTTTTCCGATCAACTTCATTATTTAAAGGATTAAAAAATTGGAAAAGGATGTGAAATATTTGTCTTTAGGGTTTTTTTATGCCAGAAGACAGAAGTTGATGTTCATTAGTTATAGAGATTGCAAGTGATCTATGTTATGAGTCTCATCTGTCAGGGCAGCGGTGCATATAAATAACGGTGAGCGTGTGGTCTGACTTCAGCAGTTCTGCTTGGTGCTCTCTGAAGCCACAATTGCTCTTCTCTGGACCAGGCTCTCAGAGGAGTTAACATGGCGCCAAATGGCAATAATTCTGCACCTCCCAAGAGATGAGTACGTACTACCCTTCATGTAGCACTCTGATATGCTGTGGCTCTTTGTCTTAAGAAACTTGAGAGTTTAACATTTGTACTTGACTCCCCAGAATTCCCCTTCACATGGTGTGCAACAATACAAACACAGGTGTGTGGTTGTGGGTTTTGTGGTGTGGCTTTTTCCGCCCCCCCATAATTAAGCACTCCTGTAATGTGAATGAATGTGTATAATGTGGAGTGGGAGTCTGCCTTAAGGGAAAGACATATACCATATATTGCACAATTACTTTGACTTTTATTCTCAATAATAGCACCGTTACAACTCTTTCACTGTCTTCATTTTTAAGCTGTACAGCTTGCACTGTGTATAGATGTGCAAACTGTAGATTTTATTAAAACGGGGTGGAAGTTGTGAGTCAAAGGCCTACACCCCAAACTCTGGACCTGCTTTATTCTTGCACACTTCAATTTCAGTTTTTTGGGGGGAGGAGTGTGCCAGATTTGTTGGGCATGATTTGCCCTTGGTGAAGCCATGTTGTCGCCACCAAGCACCTCTTCATTTTTCATGTGCCTTAGCAGAGCCTTCAGGAGGATCTGCTCCATGTTCTTGCTGAATACAGAGGTGAGACTGATTGGCCTGTAGTTGCCTGAGTCTCTTTTTTCCCTTTTTCAAAATGGGGGTTGGGTTTCTTCTTTTCCAGTCAGTGGTAACTTCACCAGACTGCCCTGACTTTTCAAATACGATGGAAAGTGGCTTAGCAACTTCATCTGCCAGTTCCCTCAGGACCCGCAGATGGATTTCGTCAGTTCCCATAGACTTGAACACCTTCAGCTTCTTTAGATGGTCTAGAACCTGAACTTAACTTATAGCTGTGTGTGGTAGGTTAAGGTTTAAGTGTTGCTTCTCCCGATTTCTTTGGCTAGAGGCAAAGGCCGATTTAGCCTATGCGTTTTTAAAGATTGTTTTTCTTAGTCTACAGGTGGAAAAACCCTTAAGAGGAATATTTCAGTAGGTTGTAGCAACATCAGTGAGGTTTTGGCGCTATTGCTGTCTTGTAATAATGTATTTCTGACAGGTTGCTTTTGACTGTTTGATGCTTAAGGGCACAGTTGCTAATTCTAGGGAAAAAATGGAAGAAATTTAACTTTTGTCGGTGGCTTCAAATATTGTCCCCTATATGGCTGAGATCTCACACTGCCTTTAGTTTGAGTTTTTGAGACTATAGTACTGGCTCCTTCATAACTCTTAAGATAATTTAAATTATTACTTTGTGTTTTGTGGGCTTTTAGGCTATCTTTTTTTAAGAAGTGAGAGGAGATGCTTGACAAGAGAGAAGGAAAAGACTAAAGGTAAAAAGAATTAAAAAAAAAAAAGTTTCTGTGCTTTAAATGTCAGGGGAAGGAGGCAACTGCGAGTAGCATTTTTGTCTTAAGCTCTTTTTAAATTATGTCATCTTTATGAGTAAGATTATACGTGCTTTCTTTTGGTGTGTTTTATTTAATGTAGCACTTTATAGTGCTCTATAGAGGAATAGCTCTTGCAACTGCAGAACCCAATTCAAAGGTTAGTTTGCTTATTTGGAGTCTTTCAGTTTGTTGCCTTGACCATTGGATCAGACCCTCCAAAATCAGCTTTTAGAAAGGCTAAACCTGAGAAAGCTTTGAAATGAAAGAAGTTGCATTTCTCAGTCCTCTTAAGAAATTGTCAAGGAGACCATGCTGTCAGAGGAGAAAGCGAGTTCTGAAGCCTTTGTCAGCAGTGGTTCAAACTCAGCCCTGAGATGAGACCTCTTATGGGACTGGAGTGCCCCTTGGATGCCCAGTTTAAGGCTTCAGTGTAAGCTGTGTATAAAACGTACATAAGCCAGCTCGGGCGTTTTCCAGAGGAGATGGGTGATTGCTATACATGCCTTATCAGAAGATGAAACATCTTCAGTCTCAGGGTTTTGGTCATTGAGGTGATTTTTTTTTTTTGTATTTTTTTTTGTATTTTTTTTTTTAGCTGAAATTTTTGTAAAAAGAAAAAACAAAAATTCATAGGCAATTTCTGGGTTGCAGGAACTAGATCTTCAGGAAAGACTATTCTGTCAAGAATGAAATACTACAATTCAGTGGGTTGCGGTATTGTGCTGTTAGTGTTAGCTACATTTTAATCTTGCCTAAGGCTACGGTTATCTGTGTGTAAAAGTTTGTCTTTGACAATTCCAAATTTGCGTTTGTAGTAAACCTGGGTTCCCATCTTGTTAATTTTATGCTTATATGTTATTTAATGCTAAATTGATAGGTTTTTCTTTCATAATTAGTGTGCATATGTGTATGAGTTATACTTAGCAGTATGCCTACAAAACATGTCACCTCCTTGCTGATGAGGAATCGGCTGTGCCACGACTGCATGTGACAGTTGCTCCTTGAAGATGCTGCAGAGCCCAGAGCAGTACTCCACGTGGTGAATTCGGTGAATTTAAGCTTGACAGTAGCCTCGCTTTCCTTAGCTGCTCTTCGCACACTCCTTTGAAATGGTTTGTGTATCGAAGCTTGCAAATGGTCAGTATAACATAGAAAACGTTGCAGGGCCTGTGCTGGGGAGCTCTTGCAGCAGGTGGGAGCAGTGGAGGGCGGGAGCAGCGGCGCGGTGCCGGTGCTGGCGGGCGCTGGCTGCGGCCGCGA
>NW_008621940.1:0-3687 GCF_000691845.1 Merops nubicus
TTGTTTTGTTTTGTTTTGTTTTTATGAGCAGGATTGCCTCGTGGTTTGGAAATTTTTGACCCTGTCTTTAGTTAGTGAGATGGACTAAGTGCACTGTGGAGGTCCTGTCTAGTGTGATTTACAAGAATCCATGAATTCTGTTCTTGACTCTGTTTTAGGATTAGTGACCTACAAGATATAACCTAACACAAATCAGGTCTTCTACCTTTATCCAGCATTTTGCTAGTGGTCCGTTAATAATACATCAATTTTGTGAAGTTGTGTCTCTATGAAAACCACATCGCAGAAATGGAAAGTATTACTGACACAGTAACAAAAAGGACAAAGAAAGCAAACAAACAAACAAACAAACAAACAAACAAACAAAACAGCAAAGGATTAAACTTGCAAAGGGAAAAAGAGTCTTCATGTCATGCCACCAGCTGTGAACAAAATTCATTTGTTTCTCAAATACAGCCCCAAGGGAAGATCCCAGGAGTGGTGTGTGAAATAGAGGGTTGTAAATGTCCCAGAGATCTAGTGCAATTTTAGGGCTTGTTCAAAATCAGAAGTGAAAACAACAGTGCCAAAAAGACAGTGAAAAAATAAAAACCTTTTAACCCATATCATAAATTAATTGTTCAGATAAAACCAAATATTCATCCTCCCATCTCAAGTTTAATATCAGCTCTCCTCCAAGTTTTCCAACATTCTTCACTTTCCTGTTAAACTTGGTATTTTTTGAGTTTTCTTTCATTTTTATTTTCTGTCTTTTCCTTCTTCTATTTAAGCTGCTATCTCCCTGTGCTTCTTTCTTCACTCTCTGCTTAATTCACAAAAACAGTTGTGCCTGCTTGATCTGATTGACTTTAACAGGGTTTCTCTGAAGCTGTAAGTAAAGTATATGGTCTCTGTCCTCTTGTTCCTCTTTCAGCCATGTACTTTCTTATTAACTTTTAAACACTCCAAATCCCCAGGGCACTGAACCCCCTTAACTCTTTCTGACACAGATGGGAGCTGAGGATAACTGATATTTTGTAGGAGCTGCTCAGCTTTTCACCATATCGATACATAAATACCCGATGGGTCAGATCCAAAGTCTCCTGAAGTCAATGGAAAAATCTCTCATTGACTCAGACAGGCTTTGGATCAAACCCTATTTGTTTATCTGCCCTTCTGTGTTAACCTTTTATGTTTCTCATGTTTCTTGCTAGAGGCAATCTTGGCAGGACTAAAAACATGGTGAAAATTAATAAGGTTTTATTCCTTATTCCACATTATTCAACACATTAAAAAAAAAAAAAAAAAAAAAAAAAAAAGTTAATTTCAGTTTACATCAAATGAGCAAAAGTTGGTTGTTTGAGAGCAGAACAGCATTTAAAGTATCAGATTTGATACACTGGATTTTTTTCCTTCATCCTCTTACTGAGAAATTAATTTGAGAAACTGTATGTGACTGAAGAGATTCAAAATTATCCAAAACAGAATGAGAAAAGATGAAGGGAGAAGAAAGAAAAAGGAAACAGGAAAAAGGGGAAAAACAAGCAAACAAACAAAAAAAAAACAAAACAACAACAACAACAACAACAACAAAAAAAAAACCAACCAACCAAAAAAAAAAAAAAAAACAACAAATAACAAACTCCCCCACCTTGTTTGGTTATATTATTTAAATTTTGTATTCTTTCTTCCCTTTTATAAAACACATAACTCAGTGTGCAGATTCTCTGCAGTTTATAAAGAAAACATGAGATATGCTGATGCATAAAATATTGGGCCCAACATCACAGTATGTGCAAAATTCCGTGCAAAATTCCATACAACATTCAGAAGTGCAGTGGAATAGGAATTCCTTATTTCTCATTGAGATTAAAATGGGTGCATACTTTATCTTGTGCAAAATATATGCAACACTCTTTTTTAATAATTTATACAAAAAGATATTTGGCATTTGGTGTGAAGGACAACTCTTGTAAAAGGCTGACAGGAAAACTCATGTTAAAATAGGCTTTTTCTACAAATAAAGGACATCTTTTTTATTATCCCCCCTCCCTCATTTTAATTAAAAAGACACAACACGAACTTTATCAACAGTATAATAATTACATGGTTAAGCTTATCTAATAATAATTTTCAAGACACTTCCTTGGCATTATATAGACATTTATAACCCTTCATATTAGCTGTGTTATACATGGATCTTTAATGGAAACAGAACCTAGAACTCTTTCTTATGCTTTAGGTATTTATTTAAAGACAGAAATAAACCAAATAGACAATAGGAAGAATAGCAATCCACCCAAAGGTCACATAGGTGTTTAAATAACACAGAAACACAGAAATAAGTAAACTCCTCATACCATTTTACAGGAGGGTAAGATTACTCTTTTGTTCAGCTGGAGCATAGGGAAGACTACTGAATGGATTGAGGTCACCCAGGGAGTTTGTGTCTGAGCTCTAAAACTCGCTGCTTATTAAAACATCCTGCCAATAACATCTCGTGATCTTATCAGTCACCACAGGCTCCATAAACAGTAGGGGGTGGAGGACACACTTCAAAATGTGATCTGGTGTTTACAGGCTCTTTAGGCAGAGAAAGAAAAACAATTTTTTTTTTTTTTTTTTTTTTTTTTTTCATAAGAGAGCCAGGAGACCATAGGTAGAGCTGATATTGAGAAATCAAACTGTTTGCAATTACAGCAGAAACAGCAGTCAGGATTGGACATAGCCACAATCTGATGAGAGGACAAAGCAGGCATACAGCATCACCCATGTAGTGTAACAAGGAAAGTAAACCTCTACCAGGTACTGATATTGGAGAGCTAGAGTCCTCTTGGCCCTCTGTGGAAAATACACCCTTAATAATTAATAAATCTTGGCGAAGTGTAAAGATGGAGACTGAGGACAAATTGCCTGCACCATTTCATTTCCAGTGCAACAATGCAAGGCCAGACTACTTACCTCATGAAGAAGTACTTCAGAAAATTTATTTTTAGAGAAATAAAGTGAAGACAGAAAACACACAACAAGCATACAGAAAATGTTCTAGCGACAACAAAAACCCAGCATGCTTTATTGCTGCCAGCAAGTGTGCATGTATATAGGAACAGAAAGTTTCATACAAACAGCATGTCACTAGACATCTTGCAACAATGGTGCTTCGTCTACAGGTGTTCTTGTATTGGTGAAAACCCACAAATCCTATTCCTGTGTAACAGAACTTACAGTCAGATGGTGACAAAAGTGAGGAATTCAGTGAGTTTTCAGTTGCTTTCCACATCATGGTGTTACAACAGAGTTTGTAGATGTGACAATTTTACATGTTCGAAAATCTTTATTTGTGGATTCATAACACTTAGGAGGAAAACAGAAAATGTATCTAATATCTCATTTCTTCTTTTCTACCTGACACAGTACACTTCAGAGGGAGTAGAATTTCACTGCCTATTATTTTAAACAGAGTTTTCAATTTTATATATAGACCTCAAAACCCATTTTAACTTCTATCTACTTTGTTGTTTTTTTTTTTTTATTTAATAAATATAAATGCATTTCCTTGCTGAAGGTTTCAGAGATCCTACTTCTACACATGGTCCTCCTGGATACCCTTTTTAAAATCTGTACAGCTTTAGTACAAAATGTAAAGGTGTGTGTGGCAGGTTTTAAGTATATAAATATACTTTTTGATATCATAGAATCATAGAATCA
>NW_008621941.1:0-3403 GCF_000691845.1 Merops nubicus
GGCAGGCTCTGCTCACCACAACAGGGCAGCAGGTATTTTACCACAATGAGTGGTCATGTTATCCATTCTCTGTTCTACCACATCTGCCATCAGTGCAAGTGATGGGGATGTCACAGAACCAACCTTCTATATCCCACTGATTAAATTCCTTTGATGGAAACAACACTTTCTCCTGTCCATAAGTAAGTCCTTTACCAGGTCATTCTGGTGGAAAGACACAGCTAGGCATGAAGCTAAGGTGTCCTTTTTACTGCTGAAACCAGTTAAGAACTTTGTAAACTGATAGAGTAAAATCAGTTATAACAGTGAATGTAACAGGAACGCCACTGCTTCTAGGAGGTGTTGGATATCTTTCCTTATCATAGCTCAAGGAATGACACCACCAAAAAAAAAAAAAAAAATACAGCATATAATAAACTTGCATAAAGCATGTTTAAATAACACAGATAACTAAAAAGACTGTTTGACATCTTCCAAGCTGCATTGTCAGGAGTTTCTATTGCTCACATCCTGCAACCACATCACATTTCCCCAAGAAAATCCAAAGTCATTTATAGGGAATTCTAGAAGTTCAAATATCAATAAGTAACCCTCACTGGTTAAAATTAAGGTATCTTTATTTATAATTTTGAAATGTTGTCTCTCTTATGCCATAATCACTAAAGCAGGGATGATCAGTAGGGCAGATAGGATTACAAAGCAGCAGTGCAGTCAGCTCCATTCTCTGCACATTCAACTACAGGTGCCTCTGTGGGTAACTTAATGAATCCTTTATATTAGTCTTCAGGGATCAGAATATTCAGTGAGCCTATTTTGCTTCATGAGATATATATCTAGGCCAAATTCACCTTTTCAAGCAAGATCCTAGTTTTATGGTTTTGCCCATGGTTTCATCTCTGGGGTTTTTTTCTTTAACCTCATGACTTACGTTCTTACCCAGATAGCACTTTTGCTTTTCCCTCCCTTCCCACTTCTTTTTCTTCTCTCCTTCAAAGCATGGTTTCAGTTACATGATAAAACTCATCCAGCAAAAACAAACAGATACTCATTTTATGCTCTTATTTCAAATTCTTTTTCAATCAGGGGTCCTGCTGCCAATGCTTTGCTAGTTATTACTTATGGAAGATATTACAGAGACAAAAGGGCTAAAATCATCAGAAGGGACACGTGTGCTAATTATTAAGTGAAAAAAACCAAAAAGCCACTCCTTCAGAATGTAAGAGATACAGTCTTAAGTATGTATTACAGCCACAGAAAAAGGGTGTTTTGTAATTTTTCTTCATGGAGGCACCTAAAGTACTTATAGTGACAAAACAAATTCTGAGCTTTCTAGATTCATGTGGCTTACAGCTGAGCTTGGTTTCTTTTGGCTTAAGTACTAAGGATTGTTATCAAAACTGTACACGTGATGTGTTGGTAAATAGGAAAATATCCTTTTGCCACTTAAACTAGCTCAACCATATTTTGTGACTATGTAATCATAGATGACAGTTGAAGACAGGCTACCCCCTGTTGGACTTAGGGCAGTCTTCAAACAGAGGGAAAATAATCTCTGTCTTAAAGAGAACTTTCTTTACCAAATTGACCCAGCAGGTAGGCTGCTGTTATTTCCTACCTTCCAGCAAGGGCTTCGTGGCCAGAAACAGTCTTCTGCCTTTTGTTTATTTATTTAGAGAGTTACATTATAAAACTTATCTCTGATTATTCATTCAGGCCTCACAAGGTTTATAGTAAGTTGATTCAGTTAGCCCAGGGAGGGAACACAAGAAGAGACCAAACCAAACCTGAGTCTGGGGCACAAGTGACAGGTAAGTATTCTATCTCAAAATTTGTCAGGTACAGACTCATCATCTTTTACAAATGAGAACATTAATCAGTAGTCTTGAGACTGAGCTGAATCTGCAAGATACATTAGGTAAATTATCATTTATATTCTGAGGTTGTTTTACGTTTGAAGTTGGATTGAAAGAAGTACTGAGAAATCTTGTATGAGACAAGTTTATTAAAATAAAATCTGCACTGAAAATCTACTCTCTTGAGGAAATAACTTATGTTGTATTGTCTGGCAAATGTATTTATATTTCTCTCCCTGTAATGTATTCCCCATTGGGCTAACATCTGTATCTTTTGGTTATACTCATCTGGAAAGACCCTAGTCATATTACACAACACACCAGTGTTATGTAGAACAAAGTACAGTGCCTTGACCAGACTGTAAGAACAGAAGTAATGTTTTTATGTTGCATTTTGATGTCATGTTCAGGGAGAAAAAGAATTTCCTTTTACAATACTATTTTCACAGAAACTGGACTCATAAAATTTAAAAAGAAAAAGTGTGATGTGAAAAAAAAAAAGACGACTTGTGTGTTGTTGCCAACACTCGGACCCGGGATCATGGCAACTCAACCTCTGCCTTTGAGGGCCATCGAGACATAGGCTCCAATGTGGAAGATGCAGCAAATGGCATTTATTGTGTCGTTGCAATTGCTTATATAGGATAAGCCCCTCCCACAGCACCCATTGTGGGTGGCCTAAGCTTTCCATTACATCACGAGATCTTCTGACTGCCAGCCCCTATCTAGGGCAGGCTTTGCCTGTTACAACATCTCCCCCTCCCCTTGGCAAAAGATTAGCATGTTATTTACAGCATAAGCAAGCCATAGCAAGGACAGGATAATAACAAAAGATTCAAAAAGCACAACAAACTTGAAGGCACAGACTTGTTTAAGTTCATTGTACCAGTGTAATTTCTTTAAAGTTGGTTATTAAGCGTGTCTTCCTTTTCGGAGGGGTATTCCATCAAGCCAAGGTAGTGTTATTGTAGTACCATTAGCTGTACCGTCTCGATCCTTCCTTTGACAAAGGCTACAAGTTTATTGAGGATGCAGGGACGGAAAGTTGAAACAATTAGCAGCATTACAAAAGGCCCTATTAGTGTAGAGAGCAAGGTAGTTAGCCAAGGCGATTGATTAAACCAAGATTCAAACCTTCCTTGCTGTGCCTCTCTCCCCCTCCTCCTTTGAGCCGGTCCTTCTCTTACCTTTGCTAAGGAATCTCGTGCCACTCCTGTGTGATTAGCATAAAACCAACATTCTTGCCCTAAGGCAGCATACACCCCCCCTTGCTGGAAAAACAAAAAATTTATTTTTTTTTATTATTATTTTTTATTCTAGTGGCTGTGCCTATGACTCACAATGTTATTAAGGTAGCTAGGGATATTGCAGTTATTGCTTCTCTTTTTTGTATTCTGTGTCTCTCAGTTTCCCAATACATGTATATACTTTCCTCGCGGTGGTAAAGTATTTTAGGTACTGCTGAAACTTGGATGCAAAACTCAGCACTCTCATTAAACACTTCTAGTGCAAGACAGGGAGTTAATCCTGTCTTTGAACAAAACCAGCAT
>NW_008621941.1:3428-3676 GCF_000691845.1 Merops nubicus
TGGGTTTTATCCAACTGCTCTAGTTGCACACTGCAGAGTCTCATTTTTGATGGTGGTACCTTTCCTAGACATGTTCCTTGCCCTCTCACCTATTGAAGGGTAATTCCCTTTCTTGTTTCTTTCCATCTGCACTGACTGAGGCTGGGTTGGAAAGACATGATGAAGGATGTATTTAATGCTATGCCTTCAAAAAATGGAGGCCTGATGTCATAACACAGCCGGCAAGAGGTGGTAATGTTGGGGTTAGT
>NW_008621942.1:0-287 GCF_000691845.1 Merops nubicus
CCCCTAGCGCTGGCTCCTGCAGGAGCTGCTCTGCAGCTGGAGGAGGGGCAGCAGAGCCTGGCTCCAGCCCAGCGGCACCTCCCTCCCCAGGCCGGGCCAGGCACCGGCAGCGAGCTCCACAACAGCCACGTTCTTCTCTTGGAAACTGCTCCAGTAGCTGCCTCTGCAACAAGCTGCACAGAGCCAGAGAAATGCACGTATCAAACGCTGAATTCCCAGGGTTCAGGCAAACAAAGAGTCCTCTCTGTTTTGCCAGACTCTGGTCTGCTTTAGGAGAGGCCTGATGG
>NW_008621942.1:419-3152 GCF_000691845.1 Merops nubicus
GTCCAACCTCACCTGGGATGGTTCCAGGGATGGGGCAGTGACCACCTCTCTGGGCAGCCTGGGCCAGGGGCTCAGCACCCTCAGCATAAACTATTTCTTCCTTCTCTCTAGTCTAAATCTCCCCTCTTAGTTTATAACCATCCCCCCTTGTCCTGTCCCAACAGGCCCTGCTCAAAAGTCTGTCCCCAGCTTCCTGACAAGCCCCTTGAAGTACAGAAAAGCCACAATAGGGTCCCCCAGAACCTTCTCCTCTCCACCACCTCTCCCCAGCACATCCTAAACTTGCTTTGGAGCAGGACAATCTCTTCAACATGCCTCTAAGTCATGCAGACAGAGCCCATCTGCATCATCACATGCATAAGAGAAGGAAATGGAATCATAAAAGACCAAAAATAGTTACACTGGGCTTCAATCGGTATCTTCTTCTCCCCTGAAAGGCCATGTGCTCAGACCCATTTTAAAGTCAAATTACCTTATATAATAAAAGGTCCCAAGAGGCTGGGGCCAGACTCTGTCAGTGGTGCCCAGAGACAGGACAAGGGGCAACGGGCACCAACTGGAACCCAGGAGGTGCCACCTGAGCAGGAGGAGAAACTTCTTTGGGGTGAGGGTGGCCGAGCCTGGAGCAGCTGCCCAGAGAGGCTGTGGAGTCTCCTGCTCTGGAGAGATCCCAAACCCTCCTGGCTGTGACCCTGGGCACCCTGCTGGGGGTGAGCTGCTGGAGCAGGGGGGTGAGGAGATGATCTCCAGAGGTCCCTTCCAGCCCCACCATGCTGGGATCCTGTGAACAGCCCTGATAAATTCAGCCATAGCTGGGTTAGAGAAGGTCCAGCAGCGCTGGCAGAGCCCACCAGGAGCAGAAAGCCCAGGTCAGCCAGCAGCTAGAGGCAGGGCTGAGGAGAGGGAGGTTTGTCACCCAGCTCTGAGCCCGGGGCTTCCACCCGGAGCACATGGTGGTGCCAGGAGGGGGGTTATGGGCTGTGTGCCCCCCAGCAGCCACGGAGGGGAGGCAGGTTGGGGGCTGAGGGACCCTCTCTGGCAGCACAGGGGGAGGGCTGAGTCGCCTGCAGGCTCTGCAGGCAAGGCTGGATGTCCTGTGTGGGTTGTTGCCCCCCAGGCCTCCTCCCCAGAGCCACCGTGGGTGGAAAAGCCACAAGAGAAAGTAACTTTTACAAACAAGCCACCCCTCCTACTTTCCCTTCCCCAAAAGGTCAGAGAGCAGATGCTGCAACTGAAAGATCATCTGAACGCCTAGAAACGACTGCAGGGTGGTGGGGGCAGCCTCAGAGCCCTGGGCACTACCCACCCGGGGCCCTTCTTGCCTCTTCCTTGCCATCTGCACCTACTGGCAGGGCTGTTTTGGGAGGTTTCCCAGCCCAGGGCTGTGTGGGGGCAGAGCTAAGCTGCTGAGCTGAGCTGACAAGCCAGGTCACGACTCCAGCAGACAGGTTAACTGCACAGACAAATGTTTGCAGCACTAACCACAGGCAGTGGGTGGCTGACAGCGTGTGAGGAGCAGCTGGCTCTTGTTTTTGAGGTCTGAGGGGCTGTATTTTGGTGCCTGCTCCTCCACTGTCCTCCAGTCCGAGCCGTGAGCTCCACATCTCCTCCTGCTTTTGCAGGTTCCATGGTTTTGTCCTCACTGGGCAGGGATGTTTTTGAACCAACAGCAGTTTCTTCTACTCTAACTTTAGAAAGGGCCCCCACCCAAGGAAAAGGTAACACCAGTTTGGAGCATGAACTTGGTAAAATGATAAAAAAAATAACAAAATGACTACAGCAAGAGGTCCATGGCTACGAGCTCCTTCTCCCAAGGACAGAGCTGGAGCACGAGCTGGCCACATGACCAACCTTTCCCATGGCAGGACTAACCCTACTGACTCCTCTCCCTCTTCTCCCCATGCCCCTGTGCTGCTTGTGGAAGAACAGCAGCGTTGTTCCTCACTGGAAGCAGATGCCCACGAGGGTTGCTCTTCCCTTCCACGAGGAGCTATAACCCATCAGCATGCCCCCAGGCAAGGAATAAGCCCACTGATGTGGGGCTAGAGATCACCTCAAGACTAACCACATCATAAGACCTCCTGCCACACAGTGAGAGGAGACAGAAGAAAGAAAAGGCCCAGACAGCAGCCCCGAGACAAGCCTGAAGTTAACAGTGCCTCTCAGTGCAGCCACGGGCCTGACTCAGCTCCTGCTTCAAACTGGAACAGGTTTTGGATGGTTCTAGTTTATTTTCTGCTCCAGAGACTGATTCAGAGCTGGCAGAGAGGCAGCAGCTGTGGCCATGCCCACCCAAGCCCATGTGGTAGCCAGGAAACACCACACAGCAGCCCCGAGCTGGGGAGGACAGGGCAGGACCCTTCCAGGGCAGCACAGCCCCACCCCAGCCACACACGGGAACTCCCCTCTGCTCCCTGGGCTCCTTGGAGCAACAATTCACCCCCTTCACGAGGAGCAGGACACTCTCAGCCCAAAACCAGCTCCAGAGACCAAAGGAGGACTCCCAGGGGCACCTGGAACTGGGAGGATAAAGGCACAGCCTAAGGTGCACTCTACACTGAAAGCATTAGCTGGATATTGTGTATTTCTGAAGATAAGCTCCTAAACCTCCAGCAAAGCAGGTGGTGGATCCACTTACAGCAGCATTTATGGCTCAAGTATCACAAAATGCTTTCCTGTCTCATACAAAATTAAAAGTCAGCAGCAGAAGGCAGCGCTGTGGGCAGGGCCGGG
>NW_008621943.1:0-10392 GCF_000691845.1 Merops nubicus
CGTCTGTCGGACCGTTAGCGGTACCGGGAGCCCAGACTGGGAACTTTCCTTCTGCCAGCACTCGGTCACCAGCCTTGTCCCGGTACACAGATGAGGGAGCTGCAGCCGGGCTTAGAGACTGAGAAATGTATTGAAAGGACAGGATCTGCAGCGGTCGGGTCATTCCTGTAAGTTCTTACAGTGCGTCTCCTTTCTAGGAAAAATGACTTCTGAAAGCAGCTCTTTCATGAAGGGTGTGGTGCTCGGAGGGGCCTTCTGCATGTTGGTGACGCTCCTCGGACACATTAAGGTGGGCCACGGGACTAGAGCCCGTCACCACGAGCACCATCACATCCAGGCTCCTAACAAAGCAGATGTGCTAAACCTTTCAGAAGGTGAACGCCTGGAGCTTAGCAAGAGCGTCCGTGTTTACTGTATTATCCTGGTGAAACCCAAAGATCTGGGGCACTGGGCTGCGGTGAAAGAGACGTGGAGCAAGCACTGCGACAGGGCGGAGTTCTACAGCTCCGAGAAGGTCAAAGTGTTTGATTCTGTGGCCGTCAACACCAACGACATGTGGGTGATGATGAGGAAGGCCTACAAGATCACGTACGAGCGCTATAAGGATGAGTTCAGCTGGTTCTTCCTGGCCTACCCGACGACGTTTGCTATCATTGAAAACCTCAAGTACTTCTTGCTGAAGAAAGACCCCTCGCAGCCGTTTTACACCGGCCACACCGTGAGATCCGGTGACCTCGAGTACGTCGACGGCGAGGGAGGGATCGTCCTGAGCGTGGAATCGCTGCGCCGCCTCGCCGGCGTCCTGGAGGACCCCGACAAGTGCCCGGAGCAGGGGGGGATGATCTGGAAGCTGGCCGAGGACAAGCAGCTGGCCATCTGCCTGAAGTACACGGGCGTGTTCGCCGAGAACGCGGAGGACTCGGAGGGGAAGGACGTCTTCAACACCAAGCCGGTGGGCGCGCTCATTAAGGAGGCCATGTCCAGCCACCCCCAGCAGGTGGTGGAGGGCTGCTGCTCCGACACGGCCGTCACCTTCAGCGGCCTGGCCCCCAACCACATGCACGTGATGATGTACGGCGTGTACCGGCTGCGGCCCTACGGCCACACCTACGACGACGCCCTCGTCTTCCTGCCCCCCGAGGGCTCGGACAACGACTGAGGGCTGCGCAGCGCCCGGGGTCTGCTCCTGCCCCATCTGGGGTTCCTGGCTCACGGCACTGGTGGACGAGTTGTTTTGCACACTGAGGTTTGGTAAAGCTTTTCATTTTAAACGTGAAGGAGGCGGTGAACTTTTTTTTCCCCTAAATATTTTATACAGAAATGCTTCTGGCTTTTGACAGGGCTGGAAGGGAAGATGTTTATGGGAAAAGGAAATGAAGTTTATATGGGGGGGTTTGTACATGTAAATATTTATTAATGACAACTCAAATGAACTTTAGTCTATTGCTATAAATATATTTTTGCAAGAATTCGCTTCTTTCAATTCTTCCAGGCATTTCTAGAATGTCTTTATATCTTTCTAAGATGTACCAAATAAACCTGACCACAGATTCAGTCTCAAAGACTAAATTTAAGCTATTTCCTTTACACTAAACCACACAATAATAGTTTGAGCCATGCTGTTCACACCTCTCTCTTCATGTGCAGCTTTCTAATCCAGTAAGGAATTAGCAAGGAGGAAGCTGACAAGAGATTTGTGAGGAAGTTGCAGCAGAATAATATGAAGTGACCTTTGGACAGCTGATTTTAAGTGGACAAAAGGAAGCGATAACTCTATTTGAGGGAGCATTAACCTGCCCAGGCAGCCTGTTAGCACAAGAGTAATTGCTCCCTTAAAATTTCACCTCAAGCGTAAGCAGATAAGAGTGAAAACAACACAGAACCTTTATTCTAGTTAGAAGTGCTAAAAACACTTAGAAGGAAGAAGGTGGTTAATTGGAAATAGCAGTGTAGTGTAGATCCATTTACAGGTATTTTAACACCCAGATGCAGGAAGAGCAACCTGTGCTTGCACTCCTAACCTCCAATTACACAAACCAGGCTACATGCACAACAAAGCAGCACACAGAACTCCCCCACACTGGGGTTGGGGGAGTGCTGGGTTTTTTCCTTGGTCTTTTAGTTTGTTTTTTTTACAACTGAGTGCACTTCAGATCAGTTTTATACATGTTACCAAGTCACGCTCCCTTCCACAGCAAGTGGAAATAAACAGCACTTCAAGATTTACTCCATGGTCCTGGGTGTTCCAGGACTTAAGGAAGGTACTACACTTACCTGCTGCAGCAAGGTCCATCACAGGCTCTGTTGGTGCTGCAGCATCCACAAAAGACCCAAGAGAAGATTCCAAGTTACCTCACCTTCCCTTCACCTTTCCTGCCCGGGGCCAGGTGAGGAACTGAAGCAGCTGCTTCCAAGCCCATGGGACTACCCATCTTTTTTTAAGCATCAGGTCCTTCATCTTTGACAGGAACAGCAAGACAGCCACTGCTGCAGAAGGGGAACCTTGTCTCACCTTCTGCACAGTCTCCTCCCTGTCAGTCAGAGCTGAGCTGACATGCAAGACAAAAACACATGTGATTGCTGCCAAAATCTAGATAAAACTTCAACTAGTGTTTGACATTTTGCTAAACTGATATACCAATTAATTTAAGCATGACTTGTATCTCCTTACAGAATCATTTTTAAAAGGTTAAACAGTTGGGAATACTCTGACAAAGCCAGATACAGGAAGTACCATTTTGATTGCAGTGGTGTTTCTGACATTGCAAAACATTCTGACTCCACTGCAACAGCAGCAGTCATAGGGCAAGTCAATGAAAAAGAATGGGAGTTCCCAGTTCAAATGGGAATAAATCTATTTATCACAGATTTGAGAGATGCTGTAACACAAGAGAAGACAGGATGGAAGGGGAAAAGGAAGCCCCAGAACTCAAGACTAGCTCGTTTTATGCAAAACAAAAAAAAGAGCTGCTGAAGCACAACCCAATTCTCCATAGCAGCAACAAGAAATTGGTACGTTTATAGTAGTAAAATGCATTAAAACATTCATTAGCATTCTGAAGGGAAGGTCTGAGGTGTGACCAAGCTCTTTTCTGTAACACTGCTGTAATAACCACCCTAATGTTTGTCTCCCTACAGGAATGGTTTCACATTTACCCTGTCATTTTCAAAAGTACAATCTTGTAAATAATGTTACAGGAGAAACTTCAAAGTAGCAGGTATTAGGTAACACATACCATCTGCCCTGTCTTTATTTGCCTTGAGAGTGATATGGAGAACACCTCTGCCAGCATCTTCTGTGAAGGTCCCAGGGTGGGGAAACCAAAGGTGCAGGAGAGCATCAAGAGGAAGCCCCTGCACAGCCAACTACGCTCTGCCGTTACCAAATACAAGTGTTAGAACAGAGACCTGAAATATTAACAAATGCTTCCAGAGACAGAGTTGTGGGTGGTAGACTGTAAAGTTTTCTTAGTTTATTAGACGATTCCATGGCACAGGCTGTTTTCCACAGGCATAGCTTTGGGAATGCAGCTGCTGAACAGAGTTGGATTATCCCAATGCACAGTGCTCTTTACCCCGTCCTGGCGCTGGGCAGGCGTGTGGCAGTGTTGCACAAGCTGTGAGCTCTTCTAAAGTTCCACCTGCAGAAGTCACTCCTGGCTACGCTGATAACAGTGTTTTACTACCATGCCTTTGTTGAACAGTGATTTTTTTTTTTGTTTCTGCTCCTAAAATAAGAAGGCAAAGAGGGAGTAGAGCATCAGGCACCACGTTGGCACACGCTCCGTTTGGAGTACGCCCACCACTGCTATGATCTCCACTGTAAGGAGGGTGGCATCAAACAGTGTTGGCAGGTAGAAAATTGAACACATATTCTTCAGATATGAACTAGCATAAAAGAATTTCTAGTCCACAAACCAGTTTAAGTTCATAAATCCTACACAGATAAATGCGTATTAAAAAAGAGAGAATCCTTAAGTAAAATACTGAAGTTAATGCTGTTAATAAATTAAGTTAAAAAATAAATGTCAAAAAAATTATTTCTCCATATTCAAGAAACAGGTAGACTAAAGTGATGTTCATCAGAAGGAAGAAAAAAACCTGAAACATTCCAGAGGTTTTATAAACTGTATTAATTATATTTCACATACACTTTATATTGCTCTTTTTGGAGAGCATAAAAATGTAAACATCTCTTGGCTTTTTCCTCCTTTTTGTTTAAAATAGTCTACTCACAGTCCCTGCAGGATCTTTCCATCAGATATCTTCAGCCACTGAAGACTTGGGTTTAAGACAAAACAAAAGAACTGTAATAAAAAGAAATCTAGAAAACTATTGTAGCCTAACAGTACTTTCGCATTCACTTGATTTATTTAGCATAGCCACAGAACAAAATAATTTGTACATTCAGTCACATTAAAAACAAGGAATTACAAAGCAGTCCACATTTAATCTAAGTGCATTCCTTTGGAGTAACAGTTCTGTTTGCTTCACTTGTATGTCTTCATATGCCAAAGGCCATCATTTAAATAGTGGATATTTTCAATACCAATCCCTTTGTTGACCTTCTCACTGTAGGGAAAAGGTACACAAGTATTAGCCAAGTATTAGAGCAATAAAAAAAAAAACAATACTTAAAGTAGAAAATGCAGCACTTGTGAACTGGAAGGGGAGATGCTATCCTCCACCAAGGCAGGATCTTCAAGAGCAGGTGGACAAGAAGCAAGTTTGTTATTCCAGGTAGCCACACTGCTGAGTGCTAAGAGGCCAATATTTACCTCCCATGTTTTGTCAACAACCCCTCACAGTATTTTTAGCTACTTCTTTGTGGGAAGCAGTTCTTCAGACAACACTTCTGCTACTTGTCTTAATTTTAGCATTTTTCTGTCAAAGTAGCACCAGCAGCTGGAAGCAACTCTCCCCCTCCCAGCACAGGTGGTGCCTGTGGAATCTGACAAGTTCTGGTTCCAACTGTGCCACAGACACCATCAAATGTGTGTAAGCCACTTGGCTGCTAACTGCAGGACACTGCCTACTTAATAAAGAATTACAGAGGCTAGGGCTTGCAGGATATTACAGACATACTCTCCTTCTCCATCTTTTGAGTCATGTCATCTTTTAAGAATTACTGTTGTGTGCATTGGATTTGGATTATATCTTTTTTTTTTTCTCCAGTATGTCATTCCACAAAAAAACCTAGTTTTGTCACAGCAAACAAGACATCTCCTAATTCTAGGACTGAGAACAAGTCTCATTCCCCTGGAGAATGTAAGGTACTGCATTTAAGTTAAGTGTTCCATTACTTAGACAATTTGTCCAGAAGTAATTAAGAAGGAAAACAATGCTGCATTAATTGCATTAACACATCATCTGTCACAATCACACCCAGTGACTGAAAGCAAAGGGTTCACAACTCCTGGTTTGAACCCCACCACACAGACACGTGCTGACAGGGCTGTGTTCTCCTCTCCAGCTCACGCTGCTCCTCAGGGGAACACACCCCTGGCTGCAGGGCTGCTCCATCTGAAGTTTGGATCAGGAATGGGTTTGCAGGACCGCAGCAGCTCGCTGCAGACAGGACTTAGGCAGAAGTGGCTGCTCTTTCCACCTGCTCTTGATGCACTGCAAAGAATCCTGAGGAATGCAATTCCTCAGCAGCTACAGCAGGTCCAAATCCAGGCTGATGCAGTCCCACTCTATCCCTGTCCTCTGTAACACATTCCCACCTCTCTCCCTTGTGCTACCATCACTACTGAGGACTACAGAGTGACCCAGTAGAGAAGATGAACCTGCTGAGAGTTCTCCCCACAATAAAGAGTGGCTTGTTTTCATCAAAATCAGCTTCCCCACCCACACAGGTGCTAGGCAGGGCTGGAACCAACAGAGCCCAAACCTGCTGGGTGCACCTCACATCCTGCTGCGAGACCTTCTAGAACTTAAAACGATCAAGTGGTTTAGCTGCTTAGAGATAGCTCAGCACTATCTCAATGCCAAGAGCAAATAACATACATTTCCTTTTTCTGTCTCTTTTCCTTCTCAAGTAGTTTTCAGTTGATGTTTATTCCCTGAACAGCCCTCTACAACTCGGTCCCTGCAGACAAAAGTCACTTCAACATCTTCACATCCCCTCAAATCCAAATTACATCTCTTGCCCAGCCCAGATACTAAGTACCCTATACAAATATTTCTTTGCTCAGCAAGATCTTTGAGAACATGATCAGAGAGCAAAAAAATACTAACATTCAGCAGTAGTACTAGTGTTGTGCATCTTCAAATCCATATTCACAAGAAAAGAGCTATTTTTATTCAATTTGATAAACAAGTAAATAGGGAAGGGATTCCCTGCTCCTCTTCCCCTGAACGTGAATCAACAAAATGAAATCCTAGAAATTTCTGAAGGACAGATGCAGCATCAGTGATGCAGTAACCTTGACAGTGGTGCTTACATTCCAAACTAAAACAGGAGAGTAGCGACATGGGACAGGTTACATTTCATATTTTTGAAGCACTTACATGTCCTCAGCTGACATCTTCATTACTCCCACACACAATGCATGTTGTTTGCCCTCTGCCATTATTGCCTACATGTTATCGCTAAGGAAAAGAGGTTTTTATATAAAGCTGTTTCAGAAAAATAAAAAACAATGAGGAAACAACTTTCTTTCCAAAGTTTCAAAATCCCCTGCTGGACTTTTACCCCTTTAGCAATTCTAGAGCTCTAGCTCTTTAAGATAAGCAGAACAATGGACTGCAGTTAACAATTGGAGCACAGTGTGTAGAACAAAGCATGTATTTGTGAACTTCAAACAACAATTAGAGAAAAAGACTCTACACTCCCAGCACTACACTCAGAGATGACAGTCACCCTTTCTGAAACAAAACTGCACGTGTTTCTGGAGCCATTTTAGATTCCAAGGCACAGAAGAATTGAGACACAAATCTAAACAGAAGTACTGAAATCAGACGTGTCCTTTTCAAAGCTCAGCAACACGTGCTGCTAACTGCTGATCTTTTCCTGTAGCATCCACCTATCACCAAAAGCAGCACAGCTTGGTATCAGCAATGCTGTATGTGCTCGGAGTTTCAGCAACAGAATGAGCAGGACTGAATTAGCATAATTTCCTCATTTTACATATGCTCGTTTCATCAGACACACTGAACAAACCATGACTACAGCAAACATAATCCTGAATGTCTTTCTGAATTCCCTAGGAGCAGAAGCAAACTATTCTACAACGGAAGGAGACACAAGATTAAGGAGGCAGAGGACAAAGTATACTGTCCCTCATCTGTATTTACAGTTCTGCATAAAATCACAAAGGAGTTCCACTTATCAGTTAGATTACTGGAACAGCATCCCACCCAACAGCACAGCAGGAAGAGTTACTTGGTGTGGAACATCACAGTGAGTTAAAAGAAAGAAAAAAAACCCCACACACTTAGAAATTATTTTAACTGTGCCAAATAACACCTGAGCCTTTGCAGCTCTTTTCAGATTACTAGTTATTCCACAAAAAGCTGTTAAAATCCAAAGTAATTCAGTTGATCAGCTGAGAACACAAGAACAGAAACTCATCTCCCAGCAGGCAGTAACTCACAGAGAAGGATACAACCACAGTATCAACAGCAGCAGGGTACAGTTTTGCTCCAGGAGACGTCAGGCCAGGGCACATTATATTGGCTCCGCTTAGTACAAACTTAATGGCGCCTTTATCAACCTGCTGATGTGGCAGAATAAAAGGGTCTAGGAGGGGAGAGACACAGCATTACAGTTAACAGGGCACAAGGACCACACACAGAACCCGTTACCAAGTCAAGTTTAGATGGGGCAATTAGAGCTAGAGTGTGCTGCGAGGGTAGGAAGCTTGAGAAGCAGTTAGCAGAGCTCCTGCTGGGCTGTCCTGTCCCAGAAGGACCCAAGTTCTGTTCTCCCAGACCACACCTTCTACCAGAGAGCCAAAGGGTAACCCAGCACCAGGCCTGTGCCCCCTGCAGACTCAGGCACTCATACACTAACAATTTTAACAAGTTCCTCCAGAGAAAGCCACCAGGTAGGTGCCCACGTGACGAGAGGCCTTAAAACCAAGGGGTCTTAAATCCTTCAAATGACATCTGTAACCTCTCACATGAAAAAGCAGCTGCTTAACATTAACAGGACAAGAAAAAAGGCAAAGATGGATGAAATTCATGAAGGCTGTCAGCTCTCCAAGCCAGCCTTAAAGTGCATACACCTTCTTCAAGTGTTTCAAACATGGAGATCAGACTGAATAAAATTTTTAGGGACACCTACACTCACCCAAGTAACACAAGCGAGCAGGAGAGAGAGAACAGCAAGAAAAATAGTGCAAGGTTCTTTATAAGTAAAGAGCATGCATCATAAATTCTTATAGGAGACAAGAATACACAACATCACTGAACTCATGACTAAAGAATGTTTTCCTATGAAGAACCTGCAGTATTTGGAAGGAACCAAAAGGGATTTAAAGGAAAACTTGAAAGAACAAATAGACTAACAGCAAGAAGTTTAGATCTCTGCCCTAGGGAAACCTCTCTCAAGTTTTTTTAGCACAGCTTAGCACAATTTAATTCTTAGAAATCAAAGTTCAGGTTGCTTAACATACAGGGTTATGATAATTATGGGGGAAGCAAACCAATTAGACACCTGAAATAGGAAAGCAATAAACTACAGTTGAGAAGGTATAATATATATTCCAGAGCAGAACTTAAAGTTAGACATGCATGCAAGTAGAAAGTCATTTCTAATTTAGTTCTCTAGAGGTCCTGTGGAACCAGGTACTGACCCCTTCTCCCCCCACTGCTGTCATCCTCATGAAACTTACATTTGTGAAGCAACCTTAGTGTGGGGTAAAAAATCCCTTCTCTTTGTCTGAAGAACAGCAACTCCCCATTCACAGTGAGGATTTCTATATGTTCATGACTGCAAGAATTAAAAAAAAAAAAAAAATAATAATAACTACTTAACTCTTTTACAGTTTAAAAGAAATATGTCACTTCATAGAGCCTGGTCTATCTTGGCATCTGAAAATTAAGACAGTCAATTTGCAAGAAAATTTAAAACTAGAACTTTTTTAAATGGCTTGTTCTTCAACACTGGCCTCCTGCACACTCAAGGGAAATAAAAAGAAAGAAACAAAGAGAAAACCTACAGACAAACATCCAGCTGTTCAAAAACTGTATTTCTTTAGGTCTTTGTAAATGCAACACAGAGAGTGGACAAGGAGAAGAAAACAGCAAATCTACACTCTATGTAAAATCAGTAAAAGAATCCAGATAACATATGGAAGCCCAAAACCAATACACAAAAGCTACTGGAAGCTACCCAAACAAGTCTGAGCTCCCATACCCATAAAGCTGAATGCTTTATGCCAAGGGAGTGACAGTATTTCAGGAGCTGGCTGAGAGTTCCCAAACATGTTGCATGCTCACTACTAGGCAGCATTCTTGTTTCCCTCAAGCATCCTGCTAGCAAACACCTTCAAAAGCATGAGGAACACACACAAACTTTCTGCTCTGGCCATTATTACCAACTAAGAAATGACAAGATGCTTTTCAAAAACACTGGGTTCATCTACAGTACAAAATAAACCTACAAAGGAAGCGAAACTATCACTTTGGAAGCAAAGTTTACGAGAAAAGAAACTTACCATCTTACTATTTTGACTGGGTCTTTCTTTGGCATAATTTGGTTTAGCCATGGTTCAATAACAGGAAACTGGTCTATCAGCTGGTTCTTAATACCTTTAATAACTGAAGTCTTCAGCTGGATGCAGTTTGACACATTCTCCTTTTCATCAAATCTGCCAAGGGAGTGACAGTATTTCAGAAATACACAATTTGCTGCCCCAAAGATGCTGCATCTCAGCAGCTTAAAACAAGCAGCACTACACCCATCCAACTTTCAAATCTAGGGTTTCACAAGGCTTAAAATTTGTCCCCTGAGAACACTGGGCTGAGGGAAGGCAGGGGGGTCCCTACTAGTGGGTCATCTTTGTCCCTGAATGGGACACCCTAGTGGGAGATGTCCTTGCCATGGGCAGGGACGTTGGAACTAGATGATGTTTAATGCCTCTTCGAGCCCAAACCATTCTGATTCTAAAGTTTGTATACATTCACAAAACATGTTTTCAGTCCCACAGAAACAGCTTGGGCACACAGCGGTATTTCATTCCCCTGGCAGAGCACTCGTTGCTGGTAACACCAGCACCTAGAGATTCCTACTTCGGGCGGATTTTGAGAGCCCTTCCCCTTGCCGCAGACGTACGAGCCGCGCCTTGTACGACCCCGAAGTTTGGACAAAGCGATGACTCAGCTCTCTCTGGAGGGTTTTTTCCAAACAAGCAAGCGCCCCAGCAGCCGAGCCCAGCGCGCCCG
>NW_008621944.1:0-13719 GCF_000691845.1 Merops nubicus
TAAAATATAAATATAGAAAAATAAATTGAATTCTTCTGTTTTCTCTCTTCTATTCCTCAAAGAGAGGGAAAAAGAAAAGAGATCATGAAAGACAAAAAGTGGACACCTCTGCTTATATATTTATTTCTTTGAATAAAATTTGAACATTCTTTCCAAAAATATATCTAGCAATTTTGAAGCGCCCACCCAATAAGTGTGATTGTAAGTGGTTGTCTGAAGTACAGCTGAATTCTGTGCTGTACCTTCATGTCTTCAAAAAGGCATTTTACTAACATTTCAGATATTTCCATCTATTTTTCTGATTTCTAAAAAATTATTTCCCTACAATAATTTATAACATAGACTGATAAATATGTGTATTAATTAGTTAACTTTAATACCCAGCAGGAGTTGGAAAGTTCTTAATATTTGCATTTGTACTTATTATCTTTTTTACTGCCTTGCTCATGGAAGAATCAATTGATTGGGAAATCTGGGATCAGTGAGATCACTCTATTTTTTAACTAACCAGAAATCTCAGGTCAAGACAGAAAAGAAAATATTAATGCTTGTACTATTCCTTTGTTTTAAAAACATTTTATTTTAATATTTTTTCAGTCTAAAGGTCACAGTTTCTAAAAGGTTGAACTATAGGGTTTGATTGTTGTTGTTTGTTTGGTTATTTTTTTTGCTGTTGTGAGGTGGTTTGTGTACTCTTTTTTTTAGCTCAGTATATGTGATTCATTCTGTCCTTCATTCTATGTATAGTGCTCATTTAGAGCTTTTCTTTGCTGCATCTTATTTTAGCTAAATTGTTTGTTATTATTTTAACTCAAAATAAAACAGCAAGCTTCTGATTATTAGTGTTTAATACATTTTGGTTCCTCTATTTTTACTTAACATCTTGGATTAGAATAAATTGAAATGGCCCTAAAAACTTGAAATAGGTTGAATAGGTACAAGCAACTCCTCTCTGATGTTTCTTTATCTCATCACCAGTCATATACAAAGTCACAGTTTCCCTGAATACCCATTCCAATATATGGTTATGCCTTGGAGTTACATAGCGTACTTGGTTTTTTTTTTCCAAAATTTAATTCTCAATTTTGTTGTTATTTATCATTTAGTTTATGAGCATCTCTCCTATTACAACTTCTTAAATACTTGGAGTAGTCTTACTAATCATGCCTCATCCCCACTCTCCTGCATCTTCTTTTTTGAAGAACAAATAAAATCAGTTCTTTCAGCCTCTCTGCAGAGATCAGATTTTCCAGACCTCTCAAGCTTTTCATTCTTCTCCAAACACAGCCACATTTGTACTTGTCTGCCTTGGAGCTCTGTTCCCAGTGCTGGATACAGCAAATGCTCTAGGTGAGGTCAACCAACCTGTCTTACCCTGTCATGCCTATGCAGAAGGGGGAATAAAATTTTTGCTGTGTGCTGACAACATCCCAGTCTTATTCTATGTTTTACTTAGTCAACTACAATTCCTAGATGCTTATTATTTTGTTATTCTGTAATGTTGCTGATCTAAAATACTAATGTTTAATTTTATCATAACGATTTTCCTCAAATTGCTCAAGGATTATGACCTCTAGAACGCAATTTAAAATGACCTGGTTTGACTGAGACACTGATGACTATGTGCTGCCTTACAAATGCCTTAACTTGCACCAGTGATTTTCAAGCACAGTAATTTTTAGATACCTTCAAACAAAAGCAAACAAGCAGGGGAAAAAAAAAAAATGTATGTTTGTGAGACGTGCAGGTGTGCCCTTCAGCCTTGCAGCCTAGGGCAAGCACTTCTCCTTTCCTTTCAGGAAATTTTCTGGATCTAATCCATGCTCCTGGAGAGGCTGCAGGCCATCAGTTACATACTGTGGACCTAGATAATCGTGAAAGACTATTACAGAGAGTACCACACAATGTTTGTTTAAGAAGCTCTGATAAAGTTCTTTCTGCCCTCTAAAAAATTCAAACTACCTGTTCAAAAGAGGGATGAGATGGATGTTGTGTGATTCTTTCCTTCTTAAGTGGATAGAAAACTTGCTTCAGTTTCTGTATGGGTTAAGAAGGTATGATTTATTTCTTTTTAATTTTGTTCCTTTTTTTTTTTTCTTCTCTTTTTTTTTCCTTTGTCTTTCCCTTCTTCCTCCTCTTGTTTCAATTAAGGATAAATGTTCTTATTTCAATTCTGTAGATAGTTAGCTACTTCCATATCTCCTTAGGATCCAATGGTTAGTGTGAAAAAATGAAACATTTATCAGTTTCAGCCCTTAATAACTTAGATGCATTTAACTTACCTAAATATTCTTTGACCTATTTA
This sequence comes from Merops nubicus, assembly GCF_000691845.1. NCBI lineage: Eukaryota > Metazoa > Chordata > Aves > Coraciiformes > Meropidae > Merops > Merops nubicus. Next base: position 2,306 of record NW_008621944.1, read on the forward strand.
TTGCTTATTTTGGCTCGCATTTCTTGATCCTTATTTTTAATATGCCTAGCATTTGTTCAATGTTCAACTCTTTAGTTAAAACTAAAGGAAAAAAGGCATTTAATGTTTCAGGCTTCTGTGTCATCCATTACCTTTCATGCTAAGTAATGGACCTGTACTTTCTTCTGTTTTTCTCTTACATCTAGAGTATTTATAGAACCTCTTCTTGCTGCCTTTGTCTCCTGATAGTGGTGACTCGGATAAAGCCTGAGTCCTTCTGCCCATGTGCCTATGCCCTTGTACTGCCCTTTTCTACTCATCATCATCAGCATGTCCTTATTGCAACATTCTGTACCATCACCCTTTGATTTCCAGGTCTGTGAGGAGCCCTATTGCAGTGACTGTCTGAGAAAAGCTATTGTTTTCAGCTATTATATTCACCCTCTAGCAGTTGTCTGTGTCCTGCTTGCTGTTGCTGAGGTTGCTGATTTTGAACGTTTCCTTCAACTCTTTCTCATTTATGGAGAATTCAGACTGTTTCCCTATCAAGATACTGCCCCAGATAATTACCCAGCCCTCACTCTGGTCACCAGAGGGTGGCAGTAGGTTTGTTTTCAGTCTTGTGAAGGCCTTAACTGAATAATTACCTAACACAGTACCCTCTACAAGGCTGTGGGCATCCCTTGCTCCTGTGATTTGTATCATGCAAATTATAAAACATTATACTGAAATGTGTCTCCTCTTAATTACTCCCTTATAAAAGCACATTTAAAAAAATAGATCTACTTTTATATAGCTAATATAAGTCAGTAAAGTTAACATAAATTAGCCTCGTAACTTCAACTAAAGGAACTCTGTTTTCATACAAACTATTTGTGATGCTATGTATTCTCCTGAGTTTTAGAAGACTGGTAATTGCTGAAAATTCAGTTCTTCTAAAATGCTTCAAAATAGGAAACAGAAGTCTTCAGGAAAAATTTTGAATGCCAAACACTGGATAGTTCTGAGCTTTTTTAATTTTTTATGTTCATTAAAATCAGATATGGACTCTAGCCTTTATTAAAATTAAAAGATATAGTCTAAGAAATCTGTGTAATTATTGATTTTAAATAAATGCATTATTATGCCAACAGACTAATATCTGCATAAAAGCACATACACTCTTTTTAAGTTATTCATCAGTATCAAGGTGGAGTAAGCTGTGCTTTCAAGTGAAGGGTAGTTTTATACCAGTCTTTTTATGCCTTATACCTTTCTTCCTACTTTTTTTTTTTTTTTTTTTTTAAGAATGCAGCTAATTTTAAATGTGATCCTGTAAAGATTTTGGCTAAAATGTGTCTTTGATTTTAAACAGCAAGGGACAAAATATTTCTCATATGTCCATGAAATTGCTATAGATATTGCTAAGAGACCTATGAGGGCTGTTTTCTGCCAACAGAGCTGTGTAAGGCATAGAGGGCAATATGGCCCTGAATCCTTTGGGCATCCCTATTCAAGGCTGATTTGGACCCAGTCCAGAGAAATCCAAGGATAAGACATTTTTGCATTCCTATAATGAATGTAATTTGGTGAATACTTAAGAGTTGCACAGACTTGGTCACAAACAATCAATTGAGCTATGGCAGTTTTCTATGTATGTGCTCTTAGCCTGTAGGAAAAGATCTAGGAACAGGTTAGGAGAGATTGTATATGCACATGAACAACTGAAGTTGAGATGATGCATGTCAACTTATTAAGTTTTGTGAGGGAACTGATACTGATGGAATCAGATCACAAAATAGTCCCCAAGTCTCTCAGCTGTCTCTACTGTCCCTCAATATTCTGTGTTTAAAGGGGATAGATTGTAAATATTGTCAATATTTCCAGTTTTCTTGCACCTATATAGATGAAAAATCCAGAGCTGCTATTTTCCCACAGATCAGAGAGAATATTTTCTCCAGATTCTTTAAATTATTTTAAAATCAACAAAAAAAGCCTTCAAAGCTTTTACTTGCTGTTTCTGGCTTGCCATAACAGCTGTTGATTGAATTTAGAAAAGAATCGTTATTAGAGGAACCAATATCAATAAAACCTCTTACGGGAAGAGGGAGGGAGAAAGCTTAAATTGGTTGGTGGACAAGAACTACACCCTATCAGGCAGTGATACATTAGCCAGTAATTCTTGATGATAGACCCACAGTGCACACAGCTAAAGTGTCAACCCTTCTTGAAGTGTGGCCACATTTGCCATGCTTCATCTGACAAAATGTATTTAGTGTTTAATTTAAAGCTCTGCTCTGGTAATAGAAAAGGATTCTTACTATTGCATTAGTGAGAAAGCACTGAGCATCCAGTTCAATAAAATAGATTTTTTCCTACTTTCCAAATAAGATGAGAAAGTATATAATGTGCCATTTACAACTTTTGTTATGCGAATCTACCCTAGCAAATGCTTGCTCTATCTTCCCTTTCTTAAATGAATGGGAGACACCAAGAACTTCTCATTATTTTAAAGATTCTTTCACAAATATTCAGAGTGAAAATTCTTCCAAGTTATTCTGATGTTTTCAAGTTCTTTTTCCCTAACAAGTGCTGCTAGTAAGAGAGATCATGGGATCAGCATGTATTCACAGATAGTAATTTTTCTTCTGATGCAATTGAATCACAAAATTGTTTAGGTTAGAAAAGACCTTTAGGGTTGTGATTTTTAATCTCATGTTTGAGCCTGTGCTGTCTTTATTTAAGTTTATACGGTCCTTTTGTAATTTCCTTCTGCTGCATTCACACTCATATATATATATATGTATGTCTTGTTTTTCTTACCTCTTGCCTGAAATTAATTTTAGTATTGTGAGAAGCCTGGAATACAACTTCTGCTTAAATTTTTCAGCTTGTGCTTTCCAAATAAAAGGGCAGGTAAAGATTTGTGATGCAGGAACTATAGGAACTACTTTATTTCGGGGACTTCTATAGACAGGAGTAACTTAGCACCTAATGTTCAAAGCATCAGCATAGAAGTCAGAAGTAGGTAGAGATAGGAAGCACATTCTGAACATAAAACTGGAAGATGCAGAAAGGTGCAAATTGTACCAGGGATGTTCCACTTACAGTTCAACAGCAACAGTATCATGTACTGATTATGAGACATACTGTGCTACTCAGAGGATGGCCAGGTCTCTGTGTTTTTAATGATGTTTGTCCGATTGCTTTCTTACTATAGTCACAGCAGGGAACAGTACTATAAGAACAGCTGTTGACATAAGGACAGAGAACTTCAGGTGTTAGTGGGCATATAGTATAGGTGGCATTTATCCCTTTTCTGCCTGTGCTGTGAGGGGTCTTGCTGAAGTCATTCCATAACCTGAACTGAAGGGATCATTCTGCCAGTGCTTGGTAAGCCTTGCAATTAGAGGGAGCATGTAATTCTGAAACCTCCTCTTGTTTTCTAGCCTCAGGCAGCACTGGTTAGCTAAGTCAATGCTTTTACATCATAGTGGCTTGTGCTTTGCAGTCCCAAAATCCAGCGAGGGTCAGTGTCACAGTTAAGTCTTATCAGGTCTTCTGTATTCAACCTGTTTTAGTGGGAAGAGATTTAAATGGCTGGACCTGCACATTTATCACAGGACAGAATCCTGTGATTGTTCTGGCCCCAGACCAGGTCCCAGTGGTAACCACAATTTGGGTACCAGCAGCAGAAGTTTTGAATTGGTCCTTATGGTTTCAGTGACAGTTGCTCTTTCCTTTGGCAACTTTAACCGTTGAGGAGGAAGACAATGTAATTGTAACTCAGTAAAGGCAATAAAACTGAACTGTAAAAGAAAACAACAAAACCCAAGAAAACAAAGCAAAACAAATACACAAAAAAAAAAAACACCAACCAAACAAACCCCAACCATCCAAACAAAACAACAACAACAAAAAAACACACACATATACACAAATGAACATTAAAATAAGGCTTGCTTGCATGTTTTGGGCTAATTACGTATTTGCTGTTTTTCTTCCTGGGTTCCCATGTTCCTGATAGCTATGTACAATTCAGTTAATTCCAGGAAAATCCTTACTACGTTTTTCTCTCACTCCTTGGAAATTTTACTTTTATCCACCAAATATTACATTTTCTCTCTTGAACTCCTTTGTCTGTGTTTACAAGCCAGCTGCTGCAGTTCAGAATAGCCTGAGGTGTAATTTCCCAGCAAAGAACCCACCTGTGTTGTCCTTTAAAGGTTTGTAAATGGTGCTATATGAAGCTATTGCCTGTTTTCCTGCCTGAATTAACATCTTGGAATCATAAAGCAAGTGCATAAATATCACACAGATGGGACACACAATGCTCATAAAATTATTACTGTCATACTGAGATTCCTCACAGACTCAACGAGGGAGGCAGCATCCTTTGAATGCTCTTGTTTGCTATTTGTGGTGAAGGTGATGTATAGCAGGGTCACTAAATTGTCCTTTCCAAAACAAGTTTCTAGGTACATCAATATAACTATACCTGGTGACAGTTTTTTTTCACACTGTATATTGATTGCAAGCTTTTTCAATTTATGTATAGCATATTTTCAACAAAACCTCTTCTCGGTTTCTTCCATGTGTTCATTCATTTTTTATTTTCCTATTATGCTGCAGAAATGGTATCTGGAGGAGGATACTGGTGTGTGGGGTTTTTTTGTGTTTTTTGTTTGTTTGTTTGTTTTTTACCACTCTTCCATTTTTTAATTTTTTCTACTTTTCAATTTTTTTATAATAGAAAAACAAAACAAACAAACAAACAAACAAACAAAACCAAAACAACAACAGAAAACCAAACAACCCAAGCCCACAAAAAAAAACCAAGAACAAAATGATGCATAAATATTTAAAATATTCATACTCTTACTTTAAGGAGCAAAAAGGAAACAAAGGAAGAATGGAAAAGAAAAAATAAAAAGAGCTTAGGCTGTCTTAGTGATGTAATTTAGTTCATAAAGATTTTGGGGAAAGCGTCACTTTCAAAAATAAATATTTTTCTCAGGAGGTTTCAGCACTACAGCTAATTATTTTTCCCAAAACCTAAATACTTTTAAAGAAAAGGTTCAAAGTGTCTGCCTGTATATTTGTGTGTCTGTGGAAGATAAACCCTATACTCTGGATTTACAGTGCAAAATGCCTGGCAGAAGTGTCAGGGCGACTTCGGGGATAAGAAGGAAAAGGATTGCTCAATTGTTTTGTAAAGGTGAATAAGTGTTCTGACCCCAGCGGTCACTCAGCAAAACTGAGAGGGGAACACCTCAGGCAAGGGGCTGTGTGAGATGGGCGATCTCCCTGGCAGGGGCAGCTCGGGAGGCCGAGCTCGAGGTTAGCTGAAACACTTGGTGCAGTGAAGAAAAGCTGTGTGCACCGTACAAAACTCGTGGAGGGCACTACTCAGACTGGGAAAATGGGACAACTGAGCTGCATACTGGTATATTTTCAGGGAAGTGAGTGCTTTCTGTGTTTGCATTCTGAGTAGGACTTTTCAGAGACCTGATTTCTTGATCCAAAGCATGCCTTGATGAACAGCAAATGCCATAGCAGGGTGACTCCAGCGTGCTGTTGCACCGTGGAGAAACTCCACGGCCATGGCTTTAAATGGAGCTCCACTGAGATGCAACCTTCTCCCCATTCCTGAACATCCCTGCTTAAGGCAGAGTTCGGACCCACTCAGCTCAGTTGCCCCTCATGCCTTGCAGTCTGCACTGTCCTGTGTCCTAAGCATAGGGCTGCTCTTGTGCCTTGTGGCCTGGCCAAAAACTGTTGCCAGTCTGTTTCTGCAGCAGCATGAGTCCCGGTGGCCACAGTGTCCCCAAGCATGGGACCTTGGAGAGCAGAAATTTGGACTTTCTTCTGGAGTACTTCATCATCCTGCTGCACTGCTCTCCTCCTCTGACCTCCACATGAAAGAATCAAGAGGCTGACGGTCTTCAAATAGCACTGCAGACCCAAAGTACGGTTGAAGGTTTGAAAGAACAAGGTCCTTGGTCATGCTGTACTCAAGAGAAGGCTGATTTCCCCTGTTTGCTGCAGAGAGACCCCAAATTTCTGACAGTGTTGTGTCCGATGTGGGCTCATGTGAGGCAGGTGGTCCCTGTAAGGCCTCTCATCTCAGACAGATGGCAGAAGGAAGGGATTTTTTGGCTGATTATTCCTTCATTTCCTCTGTGTTATTTCAGACCCAAATTGTGCAGTTGCCTGTAGATCCAAGCATGCAGAGCCACTCCTCAATTCCTCAGGACACACTTTGCATTTCTCCTTGAGGAATGATCAGAGAGTATGCTGAGAACTGCCACCCTAAACCATTCTAGACTTTTAATATAACCCCTGAGACATCATCCACCCCATGCTTCTCCCTCTTTGTCTGCTCAAGGAGAGATGGAGCATAAATCATAATGTGTCTTTCCTTAGCCCTTTGTAACGCTTCCTAAGTATCACTGAAAGTGATCTTGTTTATGGGCCTGCTCAGTCTTGTGAGATGATGTTATGGAGGGGGTGGTCTTATACCACCTGGCAAGAGAAATCTCTGTTTCGCAAATCCAGTGGAGTCTGAAAATGATCCGACTGATCTGAATGCAGACTCAATGTTAACAGTCTCCTGGCATTGACAGAATCTAGGACGAAGACTCATTATTTAGATCCTGGTTTGCAGTGGTTGGATTTGTAGGTTTACCAACAGCACAAGTTCTTCTGTGACTCCCAAATTCATCAGAAGTTCACAATCAAAATAGTCTTTGTGAAATTATTCTATCCGCGGTTGGGAAGACTCCAGGCAAGCAAGCAGGATAGTCACATATTTTGAAAGTTATTCCCATTCATGGCTTGTGCATTCTTGCATTTTTCTTGCACTATTTTATATGTGTCTTGAAAAATCTTTTTTATCCTTATGTTGAATGAAATTGTGCATAACATTCTATAATTGGATGGTGCATTAAATGGTTTGGGTGAAGCCAAGGCTCCATTCCTAGCAGTGCTGTTGTTGTACAGTGTCACCTTGAACAAGGAACTTCTTGCATCCTTTGTGTCCCTTCCCACAATTTGCCCTTGCAAAGCTGACCTGTAAGTTGTCTGGGACTTGGCTGCTGCTGTAATTAGGGGTGATTTGCAAGATTCTGGTGCACCAGCTCAGCCAGTAATGCTTTTGCATGTGAATACTGGAGGCTTCTTTATTCCCCTTGTTGTGTTCTGAAAGAAATGTATTTGTTGGCCATTCATTGCAGCAAGCACTTTAGGATTTGATCAAGGCACTTGGTCACACAGTGCTAGCCTTGGTTTTGGCAAGACTCGAACAGATGTGGTATGCTGTGTCTTCACTATAGCATTAACTCTAGTTATAAAAATGGGTTATTTCCCATAACTGGAATCTTTTTTCTTTCTATAGCCAGGCATGGAATAGACTTTTTTTCCCATTTGCAGGACAGATTGCTATTGTAAATATTTTGTAACAGGATTAAAGCACGTTGGCACGTTGTAACACACTTTTGGATGGGGCAATAGAGTGAAAGTTAAATCCATTGAAGCAGTTATTCTAATAACACTGAAATGCTTTTTCTCTCTCTTTAAATCTTCCGTGTTTAAAATAAGCCACTGTAAACACCCTCTCCTTTCACAAAGCATCTATACCAAGAGTGTCAAAATGAAAATATTTCTTTTCCACCAAAACCAGTCTATTCCAGAAAGTTTGGTTTTGAAGAAGCTGTTTTCCAGCAGAATGGATGTGTCCTGTGGTAACACTTTCTTGAGCCTTTAAATATGCCTGATTTCTACTGCTTTAACTCAAGCTGCCCATGTGACCAGGCCCATGCACAGCAGTGCAGCCAAGCAGGTGAGGCAGGCTCGCTCTCTCTCTCTCTCAGGCATTGCTCGTTATCTGCAGCTCTCCAGTGACTGCCATAGGAGCCCAGGGAAGAGACAGGACTTGTCTAAATGTTTTAGAGGAACAGGACCTAGAAGTCTCTTACGTTATTTGAATGTGGATGCATTACAAGTATAAATGACGAGTTGAAGTGTTGCCTTACAGGATGATTACCCTGTCACTGGAGCTAAGCGACTTCCAGTTCAGATTTTTGGGAAGGCATACCCTTTAATGGTCCGCAGAGCATCAGGGTTTGTAGTGAAGTGCAATGTAATTGATGGTTTGAGATTGTTGAGAAATACAGTGATGGATTTTAAGTGACAATGAATAGTAAGGTCTCTTGAAGCAAACAAAGCACTGGCTATTTTAACTGAAACTCTGTTTATGGTGATTTCATCTCTTGGATGTTGTGCCTCACTGTTTTTTAATTTGCAGAGACTTCAGGTAAAAGCAAATGGGAGACTATGGCTTACAAAGTGGATTATACTGAGCTATACAGCTGGAGATGGCCTATCACAGAAGACATGGACTTTTTTATTTGAATTGTTAATTTTCCTTTTGAGCAGTAAGAACATTTGAGCAGGCTCAGTCAAAATGAGATTATATGAAAGGGTGATTATGCTTTTAGCAGTGAGATTTGCACCAGAGGTAGTCTAAAAGATCTTGGTTTTCTCATGGCTTGCAAAACTGAAAGCCTTCGAGAAGCAGACAGAAGACGAATGAACTGGGATAAATGTAAGTACCAGGATAGAGGGGCAGAACCACAACTTCTATAAATCTATTTAAGCTTTATTGATTTCCCCCCTCCGCATCCAGCTGAGGCTGTGGACCAATATAGTTAACATCCATTAGTGGTATATTTAAACAAAACTAAATAAAAGCTCAGAAACATGATTACCGTTTCTAAAGTATCATACCCCTCAGCACTTTCTTATTTTTATGGTTTGATGCACCTCTGTTTTATTAATGCCTTTCCTGTGGCATTTTAATACACTTTAGAGTACTGTTGAAGAAAAAGCTGCCTTTTGAAAGTATTAAAAAACATCAGAACAGCTACAAGACTTCACAATGCTGCCTGTAACTGTGAATGGCATCCCTGTTGTATAGCTCAAAAGTTCAGATTTCTTAGTATTGGGATGCTTGTTAACACTCAAATGATTTCTGTTCTTTGTTAAAATAGCTAAAGTTCATGTGTCTGCACAGCAGTGGCTGGTAGCAAAGGTTAGATAGCCCTTTCTTTTTAGAACAACTTATGTTGAACATTTTTTGTGCTATTATGCAGAATATGTAAGTCTGGCACTGTCACAATCAACAAGCTGCAGTGAATGTTAGCACTCTAATTTTTGGTTTTAGTTGAACTATCGTTTTGAAACTCGGCCATAAGTGAGCTACCAAATCCACACTTAGACACACAAATAAAGGTGACCTGACATTCAGAATAGGAAGAGTTGACTGAAAATCAGATTATTTTTACATATATTGTACAATTTATGAATTTTGATTGGCATTGTGAGGTAACTTGATCAATGCCTTTACTTATGTAGAATAAGTCATATACTGTTAGGCATAACTAACAGTATGAGGATGGGTTACGATTCTCTAAGTCAGTCTTGTTAAACTCTGGAGGTTTTTAAGGAGCATATCAGGAAAATGGTCTGGATGCAGCCTATGAAAAAGCTGGGTTTTTTCTCATCTCTAGTGTGAGGCCTTGCAAACTGAAAAAATGTGCAAAAGGTAAAAAGAAATTATTAGGTACAGTTAGCTAGCTTAAGGAATGGAGCAGAATGAATGGTAATAATGGACATATTAAAAGAAAAAGAAAAAGGAATTATTTTATAGCTAGAGGGGTAATTTAGCTGAAGGGCCATCTGAGGATAAAAGAACTGTGTGTAGAAAAAAACTACAGATCAGAGAAAAATCCCTGCGCAGAACAAAGAAACCTGGACTAGTAAGATAAGTTTGCTTTAATGCAAAAGCTCAAAAGGAAAATTAAAGAAATTGAGGCAGAGCACTGAATGCAGACTTTTATTCTCACACTATCCCTGTGTTTCTTGTTCTGTATATAGCAGTGACTAGGTTTTTGGAACCTTTTCAGTCTTGGCATCTGTTTGTGTCAGATATGTCCTCCAAATAGGGTAACTGTAAGCCCAGGCCACCAGTAGATCTACCTGTTCAAGTTAAAAATATAATTAAATAACAGGGTGGATCTGGGGTTTAGCAGAGGTCCTGAAGCTTCTGACAGATGGGATTTCAGGCAGAGTTTCCAAACCCCTCCAAAGACAAAGATGTTTGCCCATAAAATGGGCCAGAGAAATGGAGGTGGTGTTGTAGGAGACTTAGGGACACACAAACCAGGATGAGCTTCAGCTACAGAATATGCATTCAGCTGTGTAGCTCATCAAAAAGTTACATGTATGTGCTCAGATTTGAGTAACATGGCAAGAATGGTCCATTTCTATGTGAGGTTTGGCTTTTAAAATTGTTTGCACTTAATAATAACCTTTTTGTAACTCTCTAAGTCACAAGTTATTCAGATGTTATCAAATGAATGTCAGTAAAATCCTCCCACAGTTCTGAGGTAAATTTGAGTAAAATATGTAGAAATTCTTTAAGGTGACACCTGGCAGATGCTTTGGATTGTGCAAGACTGCAAAGCTGAGCCATATGATTTGCTCAAGCAAAGGACCATTAGTTGCCTTGGTTTCGTCAGAGACTTATTGTATGTTTCCAAGTATATTTTAGCAGCAGATTCATCTTGTCCATTGCATGAGCACTCTTCTTCAGAGATAATATTTTACATAATTAATATGGAATTTAATCATTTAAAATAATTTGTGAAGCTTAAAATATTTAAATCAACTAAGTGTTGTATACATTTTATTTCTGTGCCAGCATGCTTTGCTCCAAGTATATGTTCAGATTTCGGAAATTATGGTATGTAAATATATTTATTTTAAAGCATGAAGTCCATATTCCAGTGTGATAGGCAAATAACTAGAATTATAATGATGAACATTGTCATTTATTGCAGGTTCTTTATGGGCTTTCCTGTTTTCTTCTTTCCTTCCTTTCCTCTGGAGGGGAATTTTCTCTAAGTACCTCTCTCCTTGGAGAAGTTGACCATGATGACCATCATGGCATAATAACTTCTGAGAATAGATTCCTACTTAAATTCTGATGGATTAGTAACAGTATTTTGCAGTAGTTGACTCACAAGGCAGTTGTTATCTTGAAATTACATTTCTTTACTTATGAAAATTTACCTACACAGGTGAAAAAATCTAATACAGCTGAAGTTATTTTGCATGTGCATCTCCTCTGCATGTTCCAGTGTATGTTCCAGTGTATGTTCCAGTAGTGACCAGGATGGATGGTTTCAAGGCAGTATCTTTAGAAAGCAGAGACCAAGTTTTTATTGTACTTTGTTTTGGTTTATATTGTTATGCAGTGAGGAGGACACCTCACTGCAGCAATACAGTATTACCACTATAATTGTTATAGACTGTAAGTCTTGCTCCAGAAAAAAAAAAGAAAAGAAAATCTTTTACTTTCTGAGCTGCCGTTTTTTTTTTGTTTTTTTTTTTTT
>NW_008621945.1:0-2078 GCF_000691845.1 Merops nubicus
TGCAGCCACAGAATAGCTCGTTAGGGAGAAGCGCCTTCCAAATAAAAAGCCATTTCAGCAACTGCAGGAAGTAATTGGGCTTTGAAGCTAAAATACATTCATTTTCACCCAGAAGCTCCCTCCTGCTGGGGCGTGTGGCTACACCAGCCAGCACACAGCCCTCTCCCTCCGCCACGCTGCAGGCAGAGAGTTTTTCTTCCTCCTTTGTCATTTCTCCAGGGCTGTGATGCCTTTGGGCAATTAAAGGGCTGGTAGATTCGTTAGGTCAGCAGGCTGAGGAGTCAGTGGAGGGGGAAAAGCAGCCACGAGGGAGCCAGCCTGGCCAGTGTGAGGGATCCTGGAGCACAGAACTGGACCCGCTCCCCTCCTGCCCCTTGTCTCCACCCCGAGCCCCATGAGGAGCAGATGTTCCCCACCAAGCCGAGGTTTTGGCAGGCAGTGCTGTGAGCAGGAAGGAGGATCCTTCCCAAAACAGCTGGGACAGGAGTGTGGACAAGGCTCCTGAAGGGAACATCCTCTTGGGGAAGCTTCACTCCCAGCAGCAGACGTTAAAAATGGACCAATTTAAGCAGAAAGCTGCCAGACCTCACATGGGAGTCTGGAAGGGCTCAAAGCACCACAGTCCAGGTAGGAAACTCCCCTCTGCCAGGCTGAGAGTGTGCCACAAACCCGCCACCCCCACAGCTGCCTGCTCCAAAGGTCGGGCTCCTCACGGGGGGTCTGGGAGCAGAACCCCCCTCCCCAGCCAGCCTCACCCCAGCCTGGCCTCCAGCACAGACAGACTCCGTGTGAAGGATCAAAGCTGCTTTACTGCACAGGGGGAGGAGTGACAAGTGCTGAAAGAAGAGCTGGTGACAACACACCACAAAGCCACGTTCCTGCATCACCCCAGAGACAGTGACGGGGGAAAACAGAACCAGAGAGAATCTCTCCTCCTAATGGGGATGTTTTTCCAGCTCCAGCGCCTCAAACCCAGCTGAACTGTGACACTTCCAAGGATGAAGAGTGGGGACTGAACTCTGCTTGGGGGGTATTTTGAAGGACAAGGAGTGGGGCTGAACCCCCCCGGGTCTGAGCTCCCCTCCCTGGGCAGCCCCCGCGGCCCGTTCCCCTGGCGGGTGCCGGCGTTGGCAGCACTGCCTGCACTCCCTGCCCCACCACGGGCTGCCTCAATGGGCATGCTTGTCCTGCCCCGGGCCTACACACACACAACCAGCCATCCCCGGGCCCACTCGGACCCGTGGGACACAGATCCAGCATTGTCTCCAGCCTGGGGACGGAGGGAGAGGAGAAAGGAGCTGGAGTGGGCTCAGCAGTCAGCTCTGAAGGTGCCAGGATTGGGGTTTGGGGCAGCCCACCCCGTCCCCCCCTGCCGCTGGGAGGGCTCAGCACGTCGCCCCAGCTGAGAAAAAGCAGCTCTGATCCTCCATGAGGTTTGGGAGAAGATCTGTAGTTGTCAGGAGCCCGTCCTCCCACCTCTCTCCAGGGTCATCCTCAGGGGTGGGGATGGAGCAGGTCTCAGAGGAAGCTGCCAGCTGGGAGGTGGCTTCACATGGCCGCCAGGCCCGCGGAGGAGAGCAGGGTCAGGATGAGGACCAGCACCCCAGACTGGTTCACCTGGGGGATCTTGAAGCCCTTCCCCAAGTCCCACGCCTGCGGGAGAGAAGAGACAGGGCGGGGTTACTGCAACGGGGCTGAGAAAGGCCCTTCCTGATACACCAAAATCCATATTCTGATTTCTGATCTCTATCCTTCTGATCAAACCCAGTGAGAGCACCCCAAAACCCAGCCCTTGGACCACATCTGTGAGTCTGGCTCCACACGTGCTGCTCCCGCCGGCCGGAGCAGAAGGATCCTGTCACGCTCCGGGCCAGCTGCCTCTGCAATTTTCCTCCTGTAAAACCCAACCTATCAGGAGCTCCAGAAACCACAAAATGGAGCACAGAAAGCAGCACGTCTTGTACTGTTCCCAGCACGAAACTCGCAGCTCTTCAGCCCCCCCCTCCTCCCTCAGCCACGGGAAGCTCGGCTTGAAGGGAGCGAATGCGCCGGGACAGGTGAGGGGGGACCTGCTGGGG
>NW_008621946.1:0-326 GCF_000691845.1 Merops nubicus
CGTGTCATCCCCACAACCCCCCTTCCCTCCCTCCTCTGCTTCCCTCCTGCCGGCATTGATTTGCTCTGGATTCCTTGATTAATTAATCTCAGAGAAGTGCAAGGTCTGTTAATTACCCCTGATTAATTAGGGTGAACTTTTAATTGTATCCCTAAGCTGAGATGTGCCGTTCAATAGGCTCCGTAATTAGTGACCCAGCAATCTCTTTTAAACCAATTAGCCCAGTGTAACAAGTGAAACGAGCGGGGAGCTGCCCCGTGGGCAGGGGTGCTCCACGGCTCTCTGGCACGGCCTGGCTGTGCCATGGGCTGGCAGATGGGCAGCGG
>NW_008621946.1:365-815 GCF_000691845.1 Merops nubicus
TGCGCTGGGGCGGCAGAGAGGGGCAGCGTGGGCTGCCAGCCTCGTGCGGGGCCCTGAGAGCCAGTGCCATCCAGGCAGAGTGTCCCGTGCTGTGTCCCCATCCCACGGGGCGTGGTGACAGTCACAGTGGCCTGGCCCCGGGTGTGGTGATGCCGGGAGGCCTCAGCGATGGGTGGATGCAGCCCTGCCCACTGCCCTGTGCCCTCCTCTGCCCCGGCACCACGGGAGGTTTCACGGCCCTGGGGAGCTCCTCTGCGTGCTGAGGTGTAGCTGGTTACAGCACAGCCTGGGCCCCATCCACAGACAGGGAGAGGCAGAGACCGATACGGTTTAAAAAGTCCTTCCAGCTCCAAGACCTACAGTTGCCCCCTGGAGCCTGCAGCTGCTGCAGAAGTGCCCTCCCGGGGCGCTGGCAGAGCCGGGGGGATGGCTGCACCGGCTGGGCCCCGG
>NW_008621946.1:872-1232 GCF_000691845.1 Merops nubicus
TGGGTGTCCCCAGCGCTGTGCCAGCAGCTCCCGGCCGTGGCATGGGATGTCCCAGCAGTGGCTGCAGCGCGGGTGCCTGGCAGAGGGTTGGCACACACGGGCAGCCCGCTGCCCTGCTCACCACCACGTCCTTCTGTCCCTCTGCCTGGCACTTGCTCACTCAAGCAAAAGGCTCTGGCAGGCTGAGGAAAACTTTCTTCCTATTGGCATATTTTCATCATCTGCTGCAATTTAATATCCAGGTCAGGAAGCAGATGGAAACCAGCTCAGTTGTCCTGGCTAATGGGGACAGGAGCAGTTGTTTATGATTACTGAGTCAATTAACTGCGCCAACTAAACCGCCCACTCCTGCTCCTGCTC
>NW_008621947.1:0-13939 GCF_000691845.1 Merops nubicus
TGATTCTATGAAAGCTGAATCATGTAATATTTTCTGTTAAAGGCAAAAGTATTAAACACATCTAGACTGAACATCGAAAAGTTGGATTAAGTTAAGTTTATAAAATCTGAATATATTCTGCTTTACTGTGAACCCATTGTCATGAACTGACTTTTACACAGTGCAAATTTTGTTCTCCATAATTGACACAAACACATTTTAATTGGATGAATGTATTTATTTGCACTTAAATATCTACATACCTCAGGTAAAAGGTAACTGTATTTAGTTCAACATATTTAACTTCAAAACAGAAGTAACAGCTAGATGTAGAATTTTAGCTCTTATTAATAACCAAAATTATACGTTTATAAATGTATATACAAGTAACATTAAAACTCTTGCAGCGGCACCAAAAATATTGGAACTATCACTGTTCCTCTGTAGAATGAAATTCAGCCTCCATGTTAACACATTCCAGAAGCTCTTCAGAGAATTCAGACTGTTAATTGTGTTAAAGTACACGCAATAAATTGTTATGGTATGCTATTTTGTTTTTATTGAAGACTAAGTGGAGTTGAAATTACCTCTCAGACAGATTGCTTCCTGTCCTTTGTTATGTTTTATTATCTTTTTACATAGATCTTAGTAATTTTGCTTCTAAGGTGAAGATAAAACAATTTTTATCTGTTTAGAGAGGTATGAAGAAACCAATTCCTGTATATATTTAAATGACAGTAGACGAGACATTGCAGAATCTCAGAGAAAACAAACAAACAAACAAACCAAAAAAAAAAGGAGCTTGGAGATCTTTAGTACACTTAACTGGAAATTATATTTGTAGCCTCTAGTTTTTTTAAAGACGAAGGTGGACAAAAAAGATGGACGATTGCAAAACTGTGTATGGGACAGTTGCCTGAAAAGCAAAGCACCTGTGTGAAAGCCCATTTCTGTTCCTGTATCAGCACAGCACTTGAACCTTCACTAGTGCTCATGTCAGGTGACTGCCCAGCCTATAGTTCTTTTCCAGTCTCTTGTCTTGAAGTTATCTGCCTCTATTTACCAGCACCAAAGAGATGTACTCCTGTCTTCTGTTGCTCAGGAGGACCCCTGAAAAGTTGAGCTTAACAACAGAAGACACTGTATATCCTTTTGTCCTTATCTAGCTGCTCAGAAGGAAAACAGCTTTAAAGATGATACAGAAATGAAGGTATCTATGTTGTAGGCAAATAGATATCTGAAGTGGAGCGCTGTCCTCGGTCTCTTACAAGCTGCTGACCTCTACAGGGCTGGTCTATGTTCATCTGACTGTGCTCCAGGGATCATGAGCTGTGCCAAAAACAACAGGCAACTGAAAAATATTTGGTAATGTTTCCATCTGCAGGGTGAGAGATGGACCATGAACTTCCTGGTACTGCTCCATAGAGATGTCCTCCAGCTGTAAGCACCATCCCAGGATGCCACTTCACCACCTCTGGCATCATGCTGGTACATCTGGACTCAGCTGGTACAGTAGCTTGCTGCCATCAAAAGGGAAAGGTCTCCCCTTTACCTCCCTCTGTCTTTTCCATCACTGCATTTGTGCTGGCTCACTCAGATGGCAAACTGCTTTCAATGACTAAATGAAAAGAAAACTGGGTTGGAAAGAAAAGAAAAAATAAGGATTTGTTGCCATGTTAACAAACTGAATTAAATAAAGAAATAAGTATCAAACCTGGAACATGGGAAGAAATAACATGACTGGAGAGGAAGAGAGATGAACAAGGAAATAAGCTTTCCTTCTTTTCCTCAGTAGTAGGCTGCTAGCTTACTTTGAGTTGTAGCTTGATTCAGCCATAACATGACATAGCACAGTTCACTTTTTCATTCTCTAGCATCATTATGCTGCTCTTCAAAAAGAAAGTTTAGAAGAACCCAAGTTTCCAGCATTCATTTATTTTTTTTTTTTTCTTTTCACACTCTTTTTTTTTTGCCTCTGGAATTTTCCAAGGTCTTCCTTGTTGCTACTTCAGAAAGCGCTGCTTTGCAAAAAAAAGAAAAATCTGAAAAAATAATATATTTTAGACAAGGTCAAAAAAAAAGTGCATGGCTACTTCAAAATCAGAGACTGCATTTACTGTACTATTCACAAGTGCAATCAAACATCATCACTTAAGATCTGCAGGAGCAGATTACTGAAAGAATTTCATCCTTCACTCTTTGAAGAGTAGATTAAAAACTGATTTTCATTTTACTTATATCATTGTCAGCACCCAGATAGGGGGTAAATCAACCATAGATGAAATAATAAACAATGTGGATAGGTAATATATTGTGAATTTCTGTTTAATTTCTTTTGTTGTGTTTTATGAATTAATTTTATGGAAAAGGTAATTGATCTTAGACATGCCTACACTGTTTTTTTTTTGTCTACTAACCATAACAATTTTTCACTTTTTATGAACATAGACACAAGTACATTACATTATGAAGTTGTCTACCTACTCAGTCAGTACTAGAATAATAACCTAGTGAATATATATGAAACAGCTTAAACATCTCAAACCATTCTTTATAGAGGTAAGTGGCATCACAAAAAAAACTTCTTTACTATATAGATCTGAAAAACCATAATCATATATCTGTAGAAATTCTTTATGAATAATGGATATATTTGAAGTGTCTAGTACAAAATAAATAAATTTGTAGATTGAAAAAAATATTTTATTGGCAGAAATAAACAAACTCTCCTTAATGTAATAAAAATTAATAAAATTAGTATAAAATTAGTATGCAAAAATAAAAGAAAAATAAATACAACATGTTGCTGGATTGTATAGATAGTCAACGAACATTTTCTCTTGTCCCTTCAGAGAGCAGGTAGTTTCCATGCCAGAAGAGAGTATGTGTGTAAGTAAGTGTACACATGTTTGTGTGTTTCTGGAGAAAGTAGGCAAGATCCTCAAAAAGAATCACCCCCAGAGATTTTCCATGCCTATGTGGTCAATTGCGCAGGGACACTGCTTACCCCATCTGATCAGTACTCTGGGAGCAATGTTTGGAAAAGCATTTGTACTGGCCTATAAATAAAACGGCCTTACATGCTTTTCCCATATGCATCTTTAACAGCCAATATCTCACCAACACTAGAATGAAAGGTTAATGTATTATGTTACCAGGAAGCTGAAATTCCAAGCTTACTTGTGGCATTAAAATGGGCTTTTCTTGCTCCAGCACTTCACAAGGTAATGCACCGTCAGTCTGTGTGGGTTTTCTAAGTCTAGCAGGTTTCTAATGTTGGGTTTCAAAACTGCATATAATGTTAGGTTTCAAAACTGCATATTCTCAAATTAAGTCCAAAAAAGAAGAGCAAGTGTAATAAAACAGACAACAATCATAATACAATTATCTTAAGGTCTAATCTCAAGTCCTTCTGACATTGAAAAAAAAAAAATTTCAAGCTAAGAATTTCATCTTCACAGGGTTGAAAAATTATCCTTTGTTTTTCCTTTGTAGTTCGCAGGATATTAGATCAGAGCAAGTAATAGCTTTGTGTTTTATCACCACTTTTTCCCCATGTGATAGAAGTAAACACAGCATGAACGGGTCTTTGAGATCCATATATTTTTGCACTCTTGAAGCAATGAAATAAAACAGAAATGAGAGCACTTCCTATTGTGAACAGTGTCTGAGCTTCTGTCTGAAATGCTGTGCCTCCTGGGGGCTGGCTGGCAGTGGCTAGTGCAGGCGTGCAGCTCCGTAGCCCTCGGCGAGCATGCAGGAGAACTTGCATGCAGGCAGCCCCCAGCACACCTCTCATGGGGGAGACATCGAGGACCAAGTGAGCATGATTGTTTGCTTGCTGGCAAGTGGTGGGATTCTATCCTGGCTCAGTACAAGAGGTTAATAAGGTAATTTATAAGTTGTCATTTTTCATTGCTTTTGGTAGTACCTTCCAAAAACAAGATGACACTTCTTGTTTATCTTCATATTAGACAGGTAAATGCAGCGATATTGGATTCTTCCAGCAAGAGGGGATGTGCTGCTTTAGAAACATTATTGGTACAACAAACGTCTCTAAATGATGACTGAAAAATGCTATGTAGACATGGAATTCTCCACCTTTTTTTCCTCATCATTAAGGTAACTTCAGACTGAGCCAAGCACCTTCCAAATTTTTGACAGATTCACTGGCTAATTTCATCGAAGGGCAAGAAGAACTTTAAAATAAAAGCTCTTATAAGTCTTTCTGTAAGCTATAAAAGAAAGCCAGAGAAGCTATTCTGTTTATGCTACATCTACCACTTATAACTTCCCAGTTTCCACTCTCCCACCTATAAGGTTTATGCATCATGAATGTTTAAATACTTTTCATATCTGCCAATTCATAAGATTTTTTTCAAAAAAGCAAAACTCAAGACACAAAAATTATAACCACTGTGGAGTGATTTACTTTAAGTAAAGAGCAGAAGTGTCCTTTACCAAGTAAGCTATATTATTCGTAAGAGATAGTCTGTGTATGTGAAATAGCATTATACATAATTCTTTTCCTTACCTTCTAGTTTGCATCCTGTCCCCCTTTTTATTGTCAGCCCCATGGTTGGTTCCAGCTGGATGTGTGTTTATGTGTCAACTTGGGGTGAGCATGAAAGGACTATATCTTGAGTCTTTCACTGACCCATAGCCCTTCATAACCACAGTAAGAAATAGAAACATGGACAGTTAATAAATCTCAGGGCAGAGCTTTGGTACTGATGATTCAGGGTCCAAATTCTCTCCAAATACCAGTTGTCCCACCATAGTCTGATGGAAGAGTGGCACTGCAGGATTACCTCCCATTTCCCACTAGGCTGTCTGCACACTGCTGGCTCTATCTGAGCAGTCTTCACATGGCAGAGGCCCTTTGAAAGCAATTTCCTCTCGTTTGGCACAGGACAGCTGGCAGCAGCAGTTGCTGCTATCAGCTGCAGCCCTTTCAGGGCTAGGCAGATGGCACGTGTGTCCCTTTATCTTCACAAAGAGATCGGATGAAAAGTTGAAGCTCATGAAAAAGCTCTGTTGATCATGGTGCTGCCCTTTCATAGGTTTTAGGACTCTGAGTTTCTCAGGGCAGCAAAATCAGTAACAACACTACTCTTGAGAAAGGCACGAGCAGGACAGTGCTCTGCATGCATTAGCCCAAAGAACACTTGATTAATGTCAATGAGTTTCACTTGAGTCTGTTCCAGCTCACGTTGGGCAAGGTGGATTATTGCTTAATCCAAGGCTAAATCTAAGGACACCTGGGCCTTCAACAATGATTATGGCTGATTTGTATCTGTCATTTAAAGCACAGAAATGATGAAAAATAGCACCTGTTTCTATGTCTACGTTAGAAGAGCCACAAAAGTCAGTTTCTTCTCAGTGGTCATTAGCTAACTTGCACCAAAAAGGACAAATTTTGCCAGGTAGTGTGTCTCTTAAATCTGTATTTTATTATTCTTTAACTAATAGCTCAGTGAAGCTTTAGTTATAGAAAAAGCTATGCAAATTGCTTACCTTGGTTTTCTTGGGTGACCTACAGCTCTGTTCTTGAAATGAATGTTTGTGTCAGATTCATTGCTGTAGCCCTCAGCACTTTTTAATGCTATGTCCTGGTGACAATGTGGCATTCAATCAGCTTGATGATCCTCTACCACTCTAATGACATGAGTGTCCCTTATGTGCTGCAGATGTCCCATTGACTCCATTAATTCACTGTACCAATTCCATCTGCCTCACAAGGCAACCCACAAAAAACATCAAACTAAGCCCCACAGTTGCCCCACGTTTTTCCGCACCCCCAGGCATTTTTCTCTTGAAACTTTCACATAGAAAAGGACCATCACTAAGCCAAGAGCATGCTTGCATTTGTAAATTTGTTAAGACCGTGTATGTAGTGCCATGAATTTAAAACTAGAATTTTCCTAAGTTTCTTTCTTAACACACATTACTAACACTGAACTTTATAAAGGGCTATATCTAGCAAACAATAAAAAAATTCATAAGATTTTTAAAAATTTGTTTCAGTTATAGCCTCCCACACTGACTAATCAATTAGGGTGATGAGAAATATGCTGAGAGATGGCAATAAAATAATATATTGTAATGAAAATATCTCCCTGTAATATAAGAAAGTTACTTATTATCCTTAATGACTATGTTTAGGAAGATGTAAGTGGAAAAATAAGGAAAATATGAATATATATGCTGCTATAGACACCTCTGTGACAAATTGGCCAAGATTCAAAGGTCAAAGCCCCAGCTGAGGAAAAAAAATATAACTCATAATGGATAAATATAGTCATCTCACAGGCAGTGTTTCCTACTAATTGCAGGTTTGCTTCTTTTCTTAATATTATACCTCTATATTTTTTTCAGTGCTGTTCAATAAACATCTTTAAAAAAAAAAAAAAAAAGACCAGACAAAGACTGATGATTATATTGTTTTGCATTATTTCCTATATAAATATTAAAGTATTTTTTCTCTTCTTGAGTAGATTTTCTGAACTCTAAATTGTGTAACTCTAAACTTTATTATGAAACTAGCAAAGTAACAGTGCATAGAATATGACAATTATCTTCTTATAAAGTGTCAGAAGAAAGGAATAGTGTAACTTCCTGGGTTTGTAATTTAATATTTTCCATTAAAAATAATTATAAATGTATTAAATAATTAACTTGTTTGATCTGAGTTTTGTTGAGTATGGTTATTGCTAGTTTGCTACCTGCAGTGCAGATGTTTCTATTTGTATTGAAGCAGAGCTTCCATGGCATCTTACTTCAGCATACAATAAAAAATGTGTGCTATAACTTTGCAAAAATATATTTTGCTGAGGGTTTTGAACCTGCTGGTTTTGCCTGGGAAGAAAACACCCCCAGCGGGACCCCCGTATTACCTCCAGGGTGGTCGTCAGTGAAGAGGAGGGCAGTGGCGAGTAAAGGAGGGATGGGCAACGATTGCTTTCTTCCAAAATAAAAGGTTTTAATAACATGAAAATAACAAACAAAAACACCTGAGGCAGGCACTGAAACAGCACCCACCCCAGGGGGAGAAGTGAAAGAGCATGTGGCCTTGGGGCCAGGGGTTTTTAACAGGTTGGTAGGTGGGTTTACAAAGGCATTGTCCTGTAAGGATACCTGGATGGGTTACCGACAGGTCAGGGGTCCAATGGGTGTTAGGGGATTGGTCTTGTGGTGGCTAAGCCAACCACAACCTGGGAAAGGTGGAAAATTCTGGATGTGTGCCCATGTTTGGGGACAAAGAGGCAACAGAAACCTCTGTCTCCAGGAGGCGCACTGCAACAGTGTGCTGAAAAGACAAACATAAAATAATGTAAAATATATCCTACTGCTTTCCCTGTTACATATCAAAATATGATTTTTGCATAGTGATAGGCAGTCTTAGATGAAAAAATATTACCATGAGTCCAAGGCTCATTTTTTCACTCATTAATACCAGTAAACCAATTTTTTGGCAATTTTTGTTTAAAATAAGTGCCAAAAGTTAAGTAGGCAAGATCTGATATAATGGCAAGATCTGATAAAAAATAAATCTCTTTCACATTTTGATTATAAAAAAAGAAAAAAAAAAAAAAAAAGAAATATGCTAGGGCATATCAATAAGAAAACCTAGCAGAAAATGTCCATTCTGAAAATTGTTGTGTCGTCCATACACACACACTTTTCTCATAGTATTTAGTGTTGTTTACTACTAGAGATCAGATATTAGACTATGTTATCGATTGCAAAATTACAATTACTGTGCATTTCCTTGACAGTATTTTGTAGAGCTAGATAGTTACTCTTTTCTATTATTACGTTAGTGACTGATGTCTATCTTCACTTTCATTCTCCTTTCATGAAGATATAGGACATGACACATTCAACCTGATAAAATGTAATGAATTACAATTCACACTGCAGAATTATTTGTAGTGTTAGATTGTTCATGGGGTCCTAGTAAAAAGTGAAGAACAGGTACCAGCTGCTATCACATGTTGCCTGAAATAAAAACCTTCTGATAGCTTATGTTGGAAATACAAAGCATGCTTCCTATTTTTCCTCAGTCTTCCTAGTCTACTAGCATTTAGAAAAGAAATGCATTTCTAGAATTAAGGTAAAGACTGAGAGAGTGCTAGGACATTAATTTGACTTTTGGAAGTACAGGATCGACAAGACACGCTGTGGGATAACATTTGATTATGCATTTCCAGTCTTAGAGCATGCCTGCACTCAATGGCCATAGTCCAGCTGACATAGGCCACACATCTGTAACTTAACCAGTATGCAATGGGAAGGGGAGACAAAGGGCAGGGTGAACTGTGATCCTCGTAAGAAGCTGGAAGGGTAGCATTCACTGACAATAAAGGAGATACAGATATTCTAAGACCCAGTGGCTGAAAAATTATTCAGAGATTTGAGAGAAGTATTTAGCATGGCAGAAGGGAGAGGGTTTTATCAGATGAGAAATTCTGTTATTCACCTGGGAAAATATTTAATGCATATTATAGCAGAAGACATTGTAGATTACCAAAAGCAGCAAAGAGCTATGGAAAGGAGTAGAATTGTTACACAGATGTGATTTATGAAAACAGGTGCCAATTGAATGACTACTATTAGCAAGCAGTTTTTCTCCTCTAACTTGTCTAGTGGCTTGAGCGATAATGAGCACTGATACCGCTTTCAGCTAAATTACTTGAGAAATTAAGAGCAATTTATGTAATTTTTCTTTTAATTGACATATATTGTATGATCAAGAGATCTATATCAAGGAATTGTTTTCAACACTGTATTTATATGCAAATTGAATTAGAACAACCAAAACAAAGACAAGAAAATTAAAAATTAATTCTTTCACTAAAATGCCAAAATAGACAAACCTGCTTGGTAAAATTGCAGCTGTAGGTGATGTTTTAATAGAATTAGAAGAGCAATTTGACAAAATAATTTTGCTTTGTCTCAGGAAGCGACAACATCTAACATATTTACTTCCACTTTCTATTTCTTATCTGGAGGCTGTCTAAAAAAAAATAAATTAAAAAAACCCCTACATTGTTTAATTGTTTATATTGCAGACTTGGAAGAGTGGATTGCTCTAAATTAAGAACACATATTTTTGCGGTTTTTGTCTAAAGTTATAAACATCAAAACGCTTACTTTCTTTTTTCCCTCAAAATAAAATGCCATCTGTTGCTATGAAAGTTATGTTTATTAGAATAAATACCAGAGTTTAAAATATCCAGAGTAGTTTTTTGTCCTCTCAGACTAAAAAAAGTTTTACAGAAAAATGATTTCAGTATCTGAAATATAAGTATGAGAAAATAAAGGAAATTACTGGGGGGAAAAAAAAAAAAGCAGCATTGTCTGCAAAACTATTATCTTCAGGTTCAAAAATAAAGAGCAATTTGTACTGTGTTTGAAGGTTCAAAAACATTTTATTGTGATTAAATTTAATCTAAAGAAAAAGGAAAGAGAATAAAGTGTCTACAGGCTTTTTTATCTCTTTAAATTTACTTCATACACTAGTGGGTATACAACTATTCCATTTCCTAATGTGCATACTGGTTTGGGATACACTTAGTCGTTCAACATAGCTAAACTCTACTTTATATTCGTTTAAATTGATGAATACAAAAATTACGGCTAAAAATCTGTTTTTCTGGAAACAGGACTGTGAGGCCAATCGTTGCAGTTCCTGTATCTGGTGTATTTCAGTTCTCATATGTCAGCTTTGTAAATCTTAAGAACTGTTTCTTTTTCCCTCTTTTTCCTTTATAAAGCAAGAATATAATTGCCATTTTTATTCCCTGATCCATAATAGCTGTCATTGGATAATGGAAGAATCAATCAAACATCTTTTCGTCATGTCCCTGAAGCAACAGAACTTTATTATTTTTTACTCCGCTGACACTGAGAAGCTTGAATCAATATTGACAAAATATCAAATATTTTTGGGAAGTATAGCTAAGATGTATCCCAAAACTTAACCATTTCACATCTGTCATAAATACATGAATACCAATCTCGCTTTCGGGCATACAAGTCCTTAACATAATTCACATCCTGGAGAGGTATCTACAATGACAAGATGGTAATGAGACAATACCAAGATTTCAGAGTATTACACTCATCAATAATTAAGTGTGCTTACAGTCTCTTTTCCTCCCTTCTCTTCTCCCCCTCATCCCCTCTTGTGTCATTACCATACAATGCCCATATCTACATGTATCATATTGGGGGGACTGAAGAAATACTTGCTTACATTCAGAAATTCCAAAACAAAGTGGTTTTTTTGAGTCTCTTGCTGTAGAAATTCTCTAGTATCTGTCTACTGTGAAGTTGCTTTCTACAGTATATTTCACACTCTAGAGGAAGAAGTGTTACTGTTGAAAACCTCCACACACAAGTCTGCTAGCATGCTGGATATGAATAGCCCTTAAGAGGGGTTTTATACCTCTCCAGTACTCTTACAAACTTGTTTGAGCTCATTCTACAGGTCAGGAGTAATGACAAGAGAGGCACACTACACTTGAGCCCCTGTAACATCATCTTTTCCTAACAAAGAGGGGACTACATGTTAAACCTCTGCAGATAAAGGCTGTAGATAACCTTCAGTACAACCTGTCCTGTCTGTGCTCCATTACCCAGTACTCTTCATAAAAGCCATCCTTACCTTTTAAAGAAGTAGTATTAAGTCAGATTACCTTTTCTGGTGATTGATTTAGCCAATCTCTACTTGAAGAGTCCAACACAAGCACTTCCTGCTTCACTTTAACAGGTCTAAAATCACCATGCAAGTAAGTGCAGTCTCCTATGACAAGGGAAGAGCACATACTTGATCAAAGGACAGAAACAATCATACGCATGTGCACAAACATACATCCACATTTAACTGGTTGTGCATTCATCACACACTGAAAGGAGAACATGTGTTGGGCATGTGGTAGATGCAGATGCAAACATAATAAAATGTGTACATGTGACCACCAGGCGTAGTAGAAACATTCTCTCGTACTTTATAACAAGAAGCTGATCTGCCTTGTGGTAGTGGTTTGTACATTTTGTAAAAAAACATATACATTAATGACATTCTCCTCACCAGGGTTTGGTTTGTTTGTTTGTTTGTTTTTCCCTGAATGGAAGGAATAGAAGGAATTAAAGTCTTCTTGTATGACTCTTGGAATGCTGGACGTATTGTTTGTTTCTTTATCTACAACTGGTACAAAATATTTCTCATTAAAATTCACAGGCAGTTCTGATTTGTGCGAAGCAAGTGACAAGGCCAGTGGATAATAATGCATTCAGCGTCCTCCTAAACTTCAAGGTCTACTTACTTCACACATGTGCACTTGCAAAGGTTAACCAGTGTTTCAAGATAACAACATACAGTTAGAAGACTCTATATACTTTTTAAATCATTGATGATCTGCATTAGTGTACATATTTTTTCAACTGTATAACATATTGGTATCTACAAATGTGTCTTTAAAGTTTTTCCACAGCTTCCCGAAGTTGATAACATCAGTCAGTAAAAGGGTACGATCTTTCCATAGGTTAGGACTATCTAAGCAACAGATGTTTTCCAAATAGAATGGCATGCTATTTCAGGTATGTGTAAATGTATATATTGTAAATTAACATTCAAGAGAAAACATGGAAACATTTCCATGGAAAAACATCCACACCTCTTTTACTAGGCACAGTGTGCCAACATTTCCCTCTCATACTTACAGTATAGACCAAACACTGCTCTTATATCACTTATGCCAACGACGTTTCATCTAGTATCCAGTTCTCTAGAACAACTCCCACGTATTTTGAAGGACTGTGTCCCAAACCTGTCAAAACCTTGTAGTTCTGGAAAAGATGTTCTTAGTCCATCCTGTTTCGGTCTCAAAGTAGTTTCTTTAAGGCCACAATTCTCTTATTAAAATGAATGCTACAAAGCACCTTAGTGATCTGTGGATACCTTAGTTACCTCTCTACTTTTTTAGACTGGGCAGCAAAAGAATGTGCTTTTAACCATATTTTAATTGCTCTCACAGGTGGTACTGACTATGTAGCACACTTTTTCTTGGTTGAGGTGATTTCATCCATTGCTGATCAATTTTCTCTGCTATTTGTTAAAAAACAAAACAAAACAAAACAAAATGCTTCTATTTGTGTGTTAATATAAAGGTGCTGATGAAATTTCACTTGCTTAAAGTACAGTCTCATATGTTATGAATTATTAATAGTTACCGTCTCCTTTTTCCCCCTTCGTGTACATGAAAAACCAGTACGAAAATTCACAAATCACTAACTCTGACCTAACACCACTAATCTGAGAGATTATTTTAAATCCACAAAAACCACATCTGTTCTTAGTCAGGTTGGTGATTTTAAATAAATATACAAACCCTTTCTCTGTGAAGGAAGGTAGAAAAACTTCTAAAATAACACCAAGAGTAATTGTAATTGTAGGGATGTTTTATCATACATCTGCAAGTCATGAAAGAGTACTGACAAGTATGACTATTCAGAAGTAGAAAAAATTACCTTATAGTCTAGAAACCATAACAAATTTATGATTCTCCTTAATTGAGTTATGATAACAGTATATAAATGTTATCAAGTAATAACTTGTAAGCCCTAGGATCATTTGATATAGGTGACTTGCAGAGACAATTTCTACTTTTTCTTTACCAGTGAGATAGTGGAACTCATGCCATTGTTTGTGCTGCCTACATATATAAAGTATAAATGTATGTACACAGTAAGCTTGCAAAATCTTTACAGTTACCGTGTCTCATTGTTCAATATGTGCAATAGATTAAGACAAATGGCTTAACTTATTTGATTTTACAAGACTGCTGGCCTCTACATAGGCATGCTGAGTATCAGCATAAAGAAAATGGGCAGAAAAATGAGGCAGCAAGGTGCTCGAGAGTCGTATTCTAAAGCCACACAACCAGCTTCATGTGTTTGACAAAGCAACACGTTTTTCCATGGTAAAGTCAGCAAGTCACATATTACAGGTAGAGTGTTTCAAAAACAAAGTGTGGTCTGGATAAATCAGCAAAGCAGAACTCCAAAGAGCCAACACTATAATAGCTTTAATACATGAGCTTAGGGAGGTCAGTTAATATGTTTCTGCTCTAGTTTTCCATCTTCAGAATGAAGGAAGAAAAGAAATTAACTTTATTTCTTCCATCCTTGTCTGCATTCTGGGGTAGAGGCTGTATTTAATCAATATATACAGAAGAACAAAGGAAGATTGTGTCCTTGGCTGTATCCCACCAATGCTATAAGAATTTAATTATCACTCAAGAAAAGAAGTATAAAGCCACCCATTTTTTAAAGTAAAAAGTTAAAGGTGCTGTTACAAACACTAGTTAAAAAAAGGCTACATTTTGCACTTATGTTTTTGACTGAATGGTCAGTCGTTAGAAAGGAAACCCTTAAAAACCAGAGCCTACCGTGCGATTCACAAGTAATTAACAATAACTGTGATGTAAATAGGACTCCCTACAATAAACGAAACTATAATGGGGAAGAGAGTTTTGTAAGACAATAAAAAAAGATTAAACCAAACAGGGATATAAATAAAGAGCATGTAAAAAGAGATACTGCAATTAACAGATTTTGCTGTCATTATGCTTGTGTGTCTGAAAACATAAATTGTTTCATAAATGGGGAAAATAGCATGATTTAAGCACTCTTGAAGCAGAAAACTCATTTAGCTATTTTATGAGGTAAAGACACTTACTGTAAATCATTTCTACACTTGTAGGAGGGTAATATAAATTGCCTTGATAAGACATGACTGATTTAAAATACGCTTCTTTAATAGCACTGGCTGAAGATAAAGCACCTTATAACTGGATGTGGTCTGAATTCTGAAACTGGGGGTTCATCAATATGTACAAGCATTTGAAAATTTTCTGTTGGTGAGACCAAGAGAGGGAAAGAAGGCAGCAGC